>NW_008660925.1:20997-53477 GCF_000695815.1 Acanthisitta chloris | reverse complement strand
TTTCCCTACTCCAGGGTGGTGTTCCTCCTTTGGGAGACAGTCCTCCATGAACCTCTCCAAAGTGAGTCCTTCCCATGGTCTGCAGTTCTTCAGTAACTGCTCCAGCTTGGCTCCCTTCCTTGGGGTTCCATCCTCCAGGAACAAACCGTTTCAGCGTGGCTCTCTTCCACAGGGTGCAGTCCTGCAGGAACAGACTGCTCCAGCATGGGCCCCCGTCAGAGTCACAGTTCCTGTCAGCAAACAATCCCAGTGTGGGCTCCTCTTCTCATGGGGCCACAGGTCCTGCTAGGAGCCTGCTCTGGCATGGGGTCTTCCATGGGCTGCAGGTGGATCTGTGCTCCACCAGGGCCCTCCATGGTGGGGTAGCCTGCCTCACCATGATCTTCACCACAGGCTAGATTCTAGATTTAGTGAAGTCAGTGCAAGCTTTGCAAGAAAAAGAATTGAAAGTAAAATGAGTGTTGTTAACTGTGAGATTCCACTCTCTTCTTCATTGTTGTCAATTAATCTCAGGCTAAAATCACAGAGAACTGTTTTTTTTCCTCAGCTTTTTCTTTTTATTTAATCATGGAGCAAGAAAATCAGTATTATTCTATTAATAATTTGTTTACACAGAAACAGTCAACAAAACTAAACTAAATTACCTAATGATTTATACTTAGAGTATGCAGAACAACTCACATTAGACCCCAGTGCAGTAATGTTCAGAAACAGTTTGCACTTATGAAAATTTAATTTGTTTCTGAACAATCCAGACCATTTTATCCTGAGTGAAATTTTCTGAGCAGAAATCTAAATGGTTTAACACTTGCCTCATATTCATACCTTTGGGAAAAGACATTTTCTTAAACATGTCACGAGAATTTAGATCTTCACTGAAAAGTTTAGATTGTGTTGTAACAGAACTTCATGCAACATTCTTGGTTTTAATATATCCTTTGAGTAAGATATTCATATATGTAGTGTATGTATATATATAGTAAATAGTTCAACAAGAGCAACACGATTTTAAAATGCTATACTTGCTATGCATCATTGAGTTAACAATTCATGGAAAAGAATTTCATTAATACTACATGAGCAACATATTTTACAAAACACTTAGAGGATGAAACATAGAGCCTGATAGGTGAAGATTTACTTTACAATTCTTGTACCAGGAAAAGCAGCATTAAAGCTTCATTGAGAGATTTCTCTTGAATTTTTAGCATTTCATGAGCCATGTAAAAGGTAGACTTAATAACTTTATAAGGACTGGTAATAATGATGAAATATTTTTATGCATGTCTTGCAGCAGGTTGATGATCACATTTCTGCAGCCACATGAAGAATCTAACTACTTGCAAGACACCAAGTGTGGAAAGCAAAATAGAGTAGGATGGATAAGCAGAAATGATAGTCAAACCATGACTTTACTCATGTGCTTGTTGTGCAAGAAAGTATCAGGAACTGAACAGCACTCCGAAAGCCTTGCATAATACTGGTCCCATAACTCAGCAATCTTTTCATTTCTCTCCTCGCAGTGAAGAATATTTAGCTCGGCAACTACAGAGAGATTTTAAAGCAAGAGGATGACTTATTCTTTTAAATTTTTTTTTCTTAATTACTGTTGTTGAAGGTACCTGAGGAAATGTTGTTATGTTAAACTCTTTATGTTAAAAATTGTAAAATGAGGAAGACAGTCTTAATGAAAATAGAATTTCTGCACAACCTACTGCATAGCACCAAAACAATTTTTTAGGAATGTATTATAAAAACTGCATGCAAAATAACTATTCCCCAAAGTCATTGGGCCCATTTTGAGTCAGCAGGACATAATTCTCAAAAAAATCTCATCATTGTTTTTTAACATTAAAGGAGGAAGTAATGAAGAGTCTCTGCCTCCTTTGAACAGCAATTAAAGGTTAGGTCAGGGTGCCTAGATCCTCCTTTCAAACAAAGAGCTGTTCAGGTCTGTGAACAGTAATACCTTGCATGTGTAACTATCCTTCAAACCATACAAGGTATTAAGAAAAATATCTGTGTGGGCTAAAGGTAAGAAAACGTTTCTGACTGACCCTTAAATCTAACTGTGTATCAGTAACTTACTGATTAGAGGACTCTCTGCAGTCCTGAGTCCCTCCTTGCCAGTCACTGGACACATCCTGACACATTGTCCTTACCTCTACCATAGAGGCACAACAACAGGTGTGGACTTTAAAATGCCTACTGGCATCATGGGTCTGGTCATGTTGTAAAGTGTACAAACACCACCTGCTTTACAATGACACAAGTTGATACCAAATAAATGTTCAGTCCACAAAACCACAAGTGTTTTATGCAAGAAAAGAAAACATAGGAAATGGGTGGGGTTTCACCTATGATTTTTGTAGTTATATGACTTTACATTCATTACCCAACATCTGTTTTAACAGGGATAACTTTACATATTATGGTGTAAAATGAATGGACAATCATCTACATTTGCCACTGGAGAACCTCCCCTATGTTGGGAAAAGCATAAAGCTGGAATACAGAGTTTTCAGCAGATTTAAGGAGACAAGAGTTGCTACTTCTCTATTAACTACTGACATCAAAAGCCAAAATGAAGCTGTTGAACACAGTAAAACTTCAGGTTTATTTGAAAAAGGTTATCCACATCTGTCCTTCCCTGCAATACGATGATCAGTAAGGTGCTTATTCCCTGTGTGATGGTATGCTCCTTTCACTGCCAACCTGAACTTTGTTTCCCATATGTCTGCTCAAGTGATAACCATCAGTGATGGCTGAAATGGATACCTCTGGTCATGATGGCTGCATCCAATTCAGTGTGTTCATGAGAGACAGATAGCAACACAATAGGACTAATCTGAGCAGTACAACTCTCACCTCCCTCAACCATAGTGTTGCTCAAGGTCCAAATCAAGCCAAGTTTGGAAGAAACCAATTTCTGTAGTCAGTATGTAAATATAAGTCAATTATCTAACTCCATAAATATTTGACAGCTGTCACTGCCACAACAGGAACTGTGGGCAAAGTTTGTCAGGAACACCTTCCTGTTGATCCACAAGGTTCAGAAAGGACCCCCTTTCTTCCTAAACATTTTCTCAAGGAGGAATCTATGTACAGCTGAATCTAGTCTTAATCTCAGACTTGGAGAATGGTTAATGTTTAAAGGATTACATTGGTGTAATAAATCCTATATAGTGCTATGTCCCACAGGGTTAAGGATGGCAAACCAAATATATTTATATAAACAAAATAAATTTTTTATTTCAATTGATGATGGCAATGATAATTATTGGACTGAAGGACTTCAGATTTATCTACTACACAGTATAGATGGTTATAAGTGCTATTATAGGGAACAGTTTATTAAATCAATAGTTTCAGAGCCAGCTTAATAACTGTTAAATAGAGATTGATGTTACTTACTAGTACCAATGACTGTACACAAATCTTTTTTGCTCATGCTCAAGGGGTAACCTTGAGGAGTGTCCCCACTCAAGGAAGGAATCTCCATATGCACTCCTAGAAGGGGTATGCTAGAAATTCCTACCAATAAAATGTGGGACTGAGCTTGTATATTAGAAAGTGATTGACTGTCAGTTGCATGTTGCTAGACTGGCTGTGCTAGCTCAGCAGAACATAATTCATCTTTATCAGTACTATCATTTGTTGCTTGCTTTATCAGGAACCATGTCTTTCTCATCCCTGCCAGTGCCAGTTTCTGTCAGAAAACACATGGTTCTCATATCCTTGTGATGTTCAATTTTGGGGTTCTTGAATCAGGCTGGTCTCAGCATTTTTTAGCATGAAAAGAAGCATGATCTCTCCCTCCATCACTGGTAATCTGAACAGGTAAGGTGAAGTTTGAGGTGTTCCACCCCTGCTAAGGCAGAGCATCCTGCTAAAACAGCCTGGGGCCCATTGAGCTCTGCTGCATAGGAGAAGATATAGAATTGAATTACATATATATATAGATACATAGATAGATATAGATATTGAATAGAGATGCCTCTCAAGGTTACCCCTCCAGGCTGAGAGATTCCTTGTTTTAATAGATTCCCAGTAAGTGATTAATAGCTTGTTTAACTTTGAAATCTTAGCTAAGTGATATAAAGGATTGATCGTGCACATATAATCCTTTAAACATAAACTGTGGACCAATTCTGGGGCTAAGTTTGGATCCAGTTGCACCTAAACATCCCTTGGAGAAGCAGTTTATGGTCCCTTCTGAATGTCATAACTCAATGGGAGGGTGTCCCTGACAATTTTATCTGATGCTGTCCTCTATGCAGTAAAACATCGTGTACCTTGCCATTAAATCTTGTTAAACCACTGCTGTATTTGCTATCAAAATTTGTTGATTTTTAATTAAATTTTAATTTAATTGTTAAATGGTTTAATATCAAAAATCATATTGTTACTTCGCTGTTAAAAGTGACACACTGGGACCAAATCAGCCTGGCCCTAGAGAGATCAAAGCAAAATATCTTGGCTCACAATGTTTGAGAGAAATGTATGGAGCAATGTTTTACCTCTAGTTTCCCAAGATTCTTGTTACTACTCAAAACTAAGTAAAGATAAATGTAATAAATGTAAAAAAAATGGGATTCTGAGTTGAATAGAATCTATTCAAGATACAAAGAAGAAAATAAGCAAATTGGACATAAAATAATCCTGTAGTGAGACATTAAGTTTTCTCATGCATAAGCTTGAAGTCCTTGTTGCATACTTACCTCCTAACAGCATCTGTGGACATGGGCTCACATGTGGAAGCTGGAAACCAGAAATGGTTCACGTCCATGATTTCTACTTCTCCTCTGGAGTGACTGATTGCATGATAGAGTTGTTCATGTAGGAGGCTGTATGAAGTAAACTCACAACCATTTTGGTTTGTTTTGCTTCACTGAGTCTGACACTGGACAGCTCTGGATCTAACAGGCCTTCTGTTGAGCCAAGAGTGTGTTAGGGTGACAGCTCTCACAGAGGGGCTGGATGGGCAGGTTGAATAAGTTACCCCATCACCTGGCTCAGTTTAATCCATGTTATATTCAAGAAGATACAATGGCATCACTCAGTACTGCTTCTTCAGCTGTACAAAGTCCCGTTGACTTCAGCAAAACTTTTGTGGGCAAGGCCCCTGTCATGTTCATTGGAGATAGGCTGAATCTGTGCACTGAAGTTTAGGATGTTTGAAAAAATATGAATATTATCACTGTCAGAGACCAAAGGAAAACTGAGAGCTGAAATAGTGTACTGTCTGACAGATGGTAACCAGCTGAAAATGGAACTTCTTTGCTTCACTTCTCTTCATTTATTCTCACAATACAGAGCATACATTTTTCATGAGAAGCAAATGTCTATGCAGATAAACATCTACCATGAGTGCAACTGGGATGTGAGAACCCATTTTGAACTCATAAATAGGTAACCTTTTGAAGCTACTGACTATAATACAGTATTGTATTGGTTTGGAAGTTATATACGGACTTTCTATGAAAAAGCGGATCAAGAACAGAGAAAGACATTTCTCATTTAATCTGATACTTTCAAATTACAGAAAACTTCACTTCTTAGCATATTTTACTTATATTATATTTTTGTATTCCATATTTCCACAACAGAACAATGGAGAGTAAAGCAAGAGGCTTTGAATGTCAAGGTTGAGCTCAAAAGCTTTATTCACTTCTGTTCAATGTGTCATTTTCCTGCCCATTTCTTTGAAAATATAGCCCCATCTTCACACAGCTACAAACATAGGTGACTGAAACTGTCAACCACCATAGAACAAGGAAAATCTGCTCTGAATCTAAATAATTTAATAAATCTACTGAGAGTTTGAAACAATGTTCATAAACATTCCATTATATATATTGGCAGCTGTTTCTCAAAAGGAATGGATAAAGCTTGTTTTCAAAATACTCCCACAATTTTGAGAAAAATTGCCAGCTTCTGCTGTGCTCCTCACTGTAGAGACAGGCACTTGACTGCCGTTGTGGACTTCAAGTGCACAGTTTTCCAGGTTTGAATGCACAGAACCCATTCTTAAGATGAGTCAATTTGTTATTGGCAAATTCAGTTGGGGAAAGATGAAGGAAGTGGGTATTAAAAATTTATTTTCTTGTTCCTGATAAAGCATAATTTAGGGAAGACTAGTGCAATGTTTGAATCTTTCGTTAGACTCAATTGCCATTAATCTTGAAAATATTTCCTTCCAATGCTGCTTATATTGGTGATCGAAATGGGCCTAAAAATCAGCCCATGCAGAAGGTCACCGAATTCAGTGGCAGGATTTCACTGCAGTGGCTGGACACCAAATGGATTCCCTTATCCTTCCCTGGACATCCAGATTTTTCCTCTTATTATGCTTTTTCCCATTATAAAGACTGTATAAATTTAGGACAGTGTGAGAACCAGCTTCCCAGCCTGTTTTAGTCAGAGGACTCACTACTGCTTCTCCACAAGGATTTAATAAAATCAATGACAAAGAATGGAAACACATAATGTCATTAATAGAGACTAATAAGATTATTGTTCTTAACTAATCATATTTTAAGATCATTTGTGCAAGGATACATAATCAGAGGGAAAAATAAGACAAGCCATTAAAACCCACCAGGATTGTTAGTTATTACAGCAGGCTGAAATCTCTTTAATTTTCAAAATTACTTTTAGATCATGGAAGAAGCAAAACAAAACAGAACAAAACCAGTTTACAGGAGCAGTGTAATATGTGAATGAGTGTGGTAACTTTCCAGAAGTTTTAGAATCATAGAATGGTCGGTGTTGGAAAGAGCCTTAAAGATCACCTAATTCCAAACCCCCTGCCATAGGTGGGGACATAATCCTATGGACCAAGTTGCTCAAAGCCTCGTCCAGCCTTGCTTTGAACACTTCCAGGGATGGGCCATCCACAGCTCTGGGCAACTTGTTCCAGTGCTTCCTAGCCTCAGAGTAAAGAATTTCTTCCTAACACCTAACCTAAATCTCTACCCTTTTAGTTTAAAACCATTACCCCTTGTCCTATCACTATCTGCCTGTGTAAACACTCTGTCTCCAGATTTCTTGTAGGCTCCCTTTATGTATTGAAAGGCTGCAATGAGGTCTTCTGCTTCTCTTCTCCAGGATGAACAGCCCCAACTCTCTCAGCATTTCCTCATGAGAGAGGCTAGTTCTTGCAAACTTGCTGTTCAGTGGGTATCATAATGATTACTGCTCTTGGACAAAGTTTTGCCTTCACTTTAATCTTTGATCACAAAAAGAACTAATGGGCATTGCATCAGTATTTGTTTGCTACTGTACAAGATTTTCTCTACTGGAAACTTTTCCAGGAAATATAATAAATCAGCACTCCAAGAAAATTCCTGCATTTTATGTTCTAATGATATTCATTCACTTAATGCAATATAAGCTCAAGAAAAGGAATAGAGTCTTTAAATTTTAGTTTTTCCTTTTTCTGCTTGTAGAACTTAAAATCTGCTTCTTGAAGTAATAGGAGAGAGAAGTGTTTTATTTTCCAGTTTCCAAATGATGAGAATTATGCTATTTCTTCCAAGAAATGTTATGAGATACATGTGTCCATACAAATATCCCCAGTGTCCAGGATGCCTAGAGAATGCCATGGAGCAGTTACTTTGGCAAGATTCAGAGAGGGCTGTAGCTCTGTGCTGCAATAGCTCTTATAAATAAGATGGTGGGATTCAAAATAACTCCAGCTGTGGCCAGAATGTGGGTGCTGTGAAGCCACGAGAGGGAATCCTGACATGCCAGAAATATGCCAGGTGATCAGAGGGTCAGGAGAGATCTACCTGCACCATCTAGCAACATGACAGCAGCTAAAAGGTGCCTTGGTAGTAGGACTATGAGCTGGAGAAGCTTTCCTTGCATACAGTCACCTCTTTTCATCTGGAAATTTTGAAAATTGGAGGAATGGAAACTTTAGCGATTTATTCGGGATTCCTGAGCATCACTAGGCCAGAGACCCTGACTAAGCTGATGGATATTAAGAAATCCCAAAGCAATATGCCCAGTGTGTGCCCACTAGGTCCTGTGCATTCTGTGTATGTTTAAATAATTTGTGCAGCACATGTCTGGTTAGTCAAACACATTTAGATGCCCAGGACTCAATCCATATGTGCCATAATTCACCTAGTTCTATCAGAAAGATCCATAAGCAGGAACATCCTATATTTAAGTTCCTAATTTGTTTGTCTTCATGTGTAGGGTTATATATGTGCATGTGTGTATATACATATGTAGATATGTAGATATATGCACATAGGCATGAACACGTACAGGCCTTGTTGATACTAGTTCTTAAGCTCTGACAGAACCTGGGATGTTTTGCACAAAAACTTTATTTTCTCACGGGTGCCCATGCCCCTGAGCACATTGATCCTGTAACAAGCTGAATGATTTCACCCAGGAAAGCAGGGCAGACTGATGAAAGCAGGGTTGTCATGCAGCTAGAGCTCATGCAAGAGAAATACTATTAGCCTAAACTCAACTTTCATGTCCAAGTAATTCTTTAGACCATTCAGATCTGATTATTTCTAAAGTCCCTACTAGACCTGATTGAACAGGAGTCATAAATTGTTCTGCTTTTCTTCAGCAAAAAATTACCTGCTTTGGTCTACTTTATTTGTGTCATCTTTTGTGATCAAAGCACTTTCCCTGCAGTCTCCATGATCTGTGATACCTTTTGTGTCTGGGCCCCAGTAATTCTTTATCTAGCACCTCTTAATGCATATATCCTCCCAGGGCACTTTACTGCAAGATGTCTGGGAATTAGGTGCAAAATAATATCAGGTTCATAGAAGAGTATGTGCAAGAGCATAACATTTACTGCAGTATTGAAATCACCAAAATTATTGACCTAATAATTCACTAGAAACAGTGAAACAGAAAAAAACAGTGGCCCACTTGAAATATTTTTCCCCCACTCTTTTGAGATATACATCTTTCCACACTTCTGAACTGTTTTTTCATCCAGCACTGACTAAACATAGTATGATTAGCTCCTTTCAGCTCAGAGGATATGTATTTGGCATCCTTTCAGAGGAAAGAAAATAATAAGGAAATCGGACTAGAGAGCACAGAACATGGTTTGCAAGTGCTACTGAGACTGAAACAGAATGTGATTTCCAAATGCTCATTTTGGCTTTGCAATTAACAGAAGATTTTTCGGCTATATTATTTAGCCACATGTTTTTTACCATTTTTTTCCAAGATGCTTTTTGCTTTTTACACACTGGTTTTAAAAGACACAAGGCTTTCTTCCTCCTACTGAAGTATTTACTTTGCCAGAGTAATTTAAAATAAACTGCATGTGTATTGTAGTCAAGATATTTACAAATTAACAATGAAATTCTATGCTTACCCGTTTTCTACTTTGTTTTTTTTCAAGACTTCTATAGCAAGTATCAGTGACTTAGGTTTAATAGCACATTCAATCCCCTTATAGCTGTTAAAACCAAAACTACTTGGTCTCAGACATGGAGTCTGATACTGAGGCTTTTAGCTTCAAACAGATTTTTCTGCTTTCTGGTTTCACACATACTTGCTAAACAGAAGAATTATACCATGAGCATTTATTGCATCGGATATAGTTCCTCTAATAAATATTCAAAGTACTGTGGACTTAAACAGAAAGTTTCTTTAAAGCTCTGGATCTAAATAAAACAGAAGTAATGGGGAGGGTGGAAATCTTCTTTCTTAATGTTAACTGAGAGTAATTAACCAGTACTTAATCAAGAGGAAGAATAATTGCAGTGGCTAAGGTTGGTCACACAAACCAGTTTTATCCTATGGGATTAATTTTTTTTCTTTTTCTCTCTTCTTTTTTCTTTCAAATGACTTCCTAATCTGAGTAATGTGGCTGCTTGACTATTTTTGGTAGAACACGGTGGTGCTCTTAGTGATGCTTCAAGTTAGAGCTTATATTACTAATGTATCTGAATCACCTTTTCTCTCCATCTTCCCCTCTGGACCAAAAGCCACCAGTGAAAGTATAACTGCCAGAGTTCAAGGCTCTAGTTCAGTCTTTCACCCCTGGGATTAGAGAGGTTAAAGGCATGACAGAATCACATACTGTTCCCATGGAAACTTTTTTTTGCATTGATGCTTCCAGGCAAACGACAATACTGGTGAATGTTTAAAGAACAAGTTTTGAAATGTCTGCTTGAAATAATTCCCAAATCCTGTTGCTGCCTCAGGGACAAAAATAACAATAATAAATTACTAATACTAATACTAATGTTCTGATTCATGCACATTTTGTCTTTAGTTCCATTTTTAAGTTACTTGGCGTTGGTTTAACTGAATGCCAAGATTGATTTTGGAATGGGTGCTATAATTGCATCTGATCTGGTAGCAGGGGGTTTTTTCAGGAGTTGTTCTGTTTTGCTTTCTTTCACTTTCAGTATTTATTTTAAAATACTGAACTGGCGCTTTATATATGGGCTCTGAAACTTTTCATAGGTTATTCTGCCATCCTTCATCACCCTGAGACAGAGGGGTGCTATTTCCTCCTAACATGCATGTTCCAATAGGTGGTATTAGATACCTCTGCCTTGTGTCCATCCTCACAAGTGTTTGGGTCCTGCCTGTTATAATTTACACAGCAGCAATCTCACCAGGAAGCTGCTTCTAGACATTGAGGCTGGAGCATGAAGGGAGCAGAACTTTTTCCAGCCCTGAAGCAGCACCTATTCACCTACATGTCACTAGGAGAAAGTCCTTTGAAGTCTGCCCCTAAAAAGCAGACTCAGGTCTTTGGGACAGGGATAAAGAGAAGGATTTCTCCTCAGTGTTTTAGAAACCTTACATAATTGGACAAAGGCCCCACACCCTTGGAAGTCAGCAGAAAAACTTGCTCCTTCCTCACACTTTGGGGCAGTCATGCTGCAGGATGATGCACCCAGTGCAGAGCCTTTCCTGCAGCTCTTCATGCTGATGGCAGGTACAAGAGGCATTACATAGGCAGCATTTTTGATTGGTGTGTTCTTTACAGAATAAATCCATCTGATCTTTTGCACTGCTGACTGGTTAGCCTTATTAGAGAAACTTCACTGACATATTACCTGTCTTCCTTGAATGCCACAAATTGCCTTTCAGTTCATAACTTACTTTCCCCCAATAATGTAAAAGACCACTTTACTCCAGTAATGCTGAATACTGCACAACCCAGCCCCTCAAACCTATAGATTTTGTCTTTTAAAAATACCCCAGAATACAGAAAGGTAAGGAAATAAAAATAGTAATGCTTAAGAAATGGAAATGCTCATTAAAGCAAGGACAGAATGGGAAAAAAAAGAGATAAATTGTAGGGAACAGGGAGTTAGACAGCTCAGGGACTCCTCCAGTAAAAATTTTATCACCTATGGACTTGGAGATGATGACAAAATCCTTACAACCATGTAAAAGGCAACAGTGAAGGTCTGAAAAATAAACAGCACTAGTTCTCACTGAAAATTTGTAGCACCAATTAAAATGACAGAGATAATTTTGTACTGTTTTTCCAAAAAATAAAGGTATGTAGTATTTTATTGAACATACCCTTTTGGTTCTCCCCGTGCTGCTCTTCATTGGTGGCTCCAAGTGGCAGAGAAAACAAACACTACCAGCTGAAATGCTATCTGTAAAATAGAATATTTGGCACAGTGGGGAGACAAAAAAAAACCACAAAACCCCGTGGTTGCTTATAACATTGCTTAAGGAATGGCTGTGGGGAGACAACAGCACATCAACAGAGGTAGTTCTCAAGAGTGCTTCCAGTTACATATCTGAAACTGGACAATTCACTGCACTGTCTTGCCTTTCTGAGTCCAATGGTTTTCCTCTGTAAATGTGCAAAAGAGAAAAGAGTTATTCTTACAGACAGACTGCACATTGACCCTTCTGGGAAATGGTGTGATTACTAGACAGATTTTGCTTAATATTGAACCAAATCCTGTGCTACCAAAGGAGCAGAAACTACTAATTATTGCTCAGCCTTCTGAAATTGTTTCACAGATGAAAAGTAAGTGCTGAAGTGCTCAAGGGCTGAAGAGCTATAAGAGCTATACAACACAGTACTGTGTTGTTTCACTGTCGAAGCATACCAGCAAGCTTACAAATATTTTGACATCTTGACCAAGCATTCATACAAATGTGTTTGTTTGAAATCACTGCATTAATGCAGCTCCTGGGAAAAGGTGACAAGTAATGCTGAAACAAACAGCCATGCTAATTAGCAATACTTCTATGCAGTAAACAAATACATATAAACCATCTTTTTGTTTTGTTTTGCTTTCTAGTCTTATAGAATCAACCAGGTTGGAAGAGACCTCAAAGATCATCGAGTCCAACTCTACTGTTGTTACTAGACCATGGCACTAAGTGCCACATCCAGTCTCATCTTGAAAATCTCCAGGGATGGTGAATCCACCACCTCCCCGGGCAGCCCATTCCAATGCCTGACTACTCTCTCTGTAAAAAATCTCTTCTTAATATCTAACCTAAACCTCCCCTGGCAGAGCTTGAGTCTGTGCCCTCTTGTCCTGCTGCTGGTTGCCTGGGAGAAGAGACCAACCCCCACCTGACTCCAACCTCCTTTCAGGTAGTTGTAGAGGGTGATAAGGTCACTCCTGAGCCTCCTCTTCTTCAGGCTAAACACCCCCAGCTCCCTCAGCCTCTCCTCATAGCACTTGTGCTATTGTACTATAGCCATTCTTTTGACTTTTAATATCAGTGAAGTCACCTTTCTGGTGTGCTAGCCTGAAAAGTGGTAATAACATTATTTGTGGCAGGCAGATTAGGTGTCACGGATGCTGTTTTCCAACAGAGATTCCACAGTCTCACACGGTATAGCATTTCTGTTTTAAAGCACATTTGTCACCCCTGACTAGGAACAGATCCATCTGAGATATGTATGCTCTGTCACCTGTTCTGCTAGAAATGGGTGATGAGGAAGAGAAAGAGAAACTCAGTAACTTGCACATGGGAATAAAAGTTTTCTCTACTTCAAATTAGAATTATAATAAAGCTAAGAAGACTAAAAAAATACTATCATCTCTATTTTAATGCTTTCATAAAATACTTAATAAACACTGCTATTTGTTGGAATTACGGTATTTAAAACTCCCATACTTGTAGCAATTTTATTTTAGGAAGTACATAGGATTTCCAAGACTGTACAAAAAGTTGATTTTACATTCTATTTTTATACAAGTGTTCTGCCAACAGCTTGCCTGCATTAAGAAAATTTAAAACAATCTGACTAAAGTAGTGAAATTGAAGAGTTTAGTACAACTGAGTAAAAGTTCTCCTTTTTAAACAAACACCAACCTTCCTCAAAAAACCACAACCAAAAAATTTTACCGCACTATGACATAATTATTTTATTTAAATAATCTTCACTGTAACTATTTTCTGAATAAAAATGAAATCTGAGTTCCTATTTCTGAAGAGTTGTGGGATTTTGCAATCACATTTCAAATTCTTGCAGAAATTTCTGCTTTATAGTTTGGACAGGAAGCAATCAAGGAGAGCTGAAATGATAAGAGATTAGCCTCATTCCAGCTAAGTGGACAATTGCATCAGCAGAACAATCTTTCCTAATTGAAGAAAAAGATGAGAGGTTGGTCAAGCAGCAAGAAAGATGAAGATATCACAAACCAAAAATGTTAATTCCAAACCCAGTGATATATCTCTAATCCCACAGAAAGTGAGTAGAGGGGAAGTCATCCAAGGGGAGAATTCATGGCATCTTGAAAATTATCACAGAAAGGAAATGAAAGCAAAAAGACAGCTACTATTTCTGCCTGTGCCATGAAGCCATCCACCCTCACACACACAAAATGAGAGCCCATTGAATGAAACCATAATGAAAGAGGTTACAGCAAGGATGGATTGCAGAATGACAATGAGACAGGACTTCGCAGACAACTGGTCTCTCATCATGTGATTTCAATGTAAGTTCCAGGTTTTCTGCAGGATATCTGTCAGACAATAAAAAGAACTCACAGAGAGTGAGAGGAACCTCATAATATCTCCACTGTCATCTGAGCCTGGTGCCAAAACAGGGAACTGATAGTCACAGGTGGGCCTCTAGGTGTACCATACATCTGGTATGTTACTACAATATTTAGGCTTCTTCTTTACTTTTCTCCAGGAAAGTAAATAAGCTAAATATAACTTTCTCTGGCTGAATAGGGCATATCTCCTGGCACAAAGGCTCTTCTCTGAAGAGCATAGATGATGAAGGTTATTCCATTTCTGTCAGGCAGTACTTGTTTTGCAGAAGTTTTCTAAAATATTGGGAATGGGAAACATGGAGCTGTTGGCAGTAGTCAGGATGTATGGACAGCTTCAGTCTGGTTCACAGGGAATGAAATGGACTTCCTGCAGTTCCTGGAAGCAACTGGAGAGCTGGTAGAGGCAGTCTGGGCTTGCCAGGGTGCAGGTATTGGTATGCACACTGGTAATGCAAGTGGCACAAGTGCCAGTGCTCTTCCTGTACAAAGAGATGGTGTCTGACAGGGAAACTCCTTTTTGCTGAGCTTTGCACTGCCACAGATGAGCAATTTCCACACCCAAAGGGAGCCACAATATCCACGCTACAGTGCAGCCTGCCACGGAAATACACATCACCCTGTGAAATCCCCTTGAGAGAGGTGTGAACATGGGCTAAATGTACTTGTTACAGGAGTGGAATAAGAATCAGTTAAAAGAAGCAAAACAGGTTAACTTAACATCTTTGAGGCTTACAGTTCAGCAACTAAGAGGCCTACAGGTTTTCACCAAATGCTACAGCAGCGACTCACTCTTAAGATACACTGAGGTTACAGGAACAGATCCTGCTTCTTGCACCTGAAATGGAAGACCTCAGTCCAGGCCTTATGGAAGACAGGTGCTCAGATCTACCACCCGATCCTGCCCTGTATCCTGGCTGGGAAAAGAATCCAGCTCAAACCAAGCACCTGGGTGGCACAGTCCTGGGATGCTTGAGGGCTGGAGTACAGTCCATCTGCTGTCTCGTGATTGCAGATGCCATGCTCTAACCCCTTTCTTTCTGTTATGATGAATTTCTTTCTCCTTGGACTCTCAAAGTCCTCCACAATTTGATATCAGTCAGGAAGAAGAAACAGAGTAATTAATACCTTACCCAGATCAACATTTGGGCTTTTCGCATTAGCCTTCACTACACAGCAAAATCTAAAACCGAAGTT
The DNA here is from genome assembly GCF_000695815.1 of Acanthisitta chloris. NCBI lineage: Eukaryota > Metazoa > Chordata > Aves > Passeriformes > Acanthisittidae > Acanthisitta > Acanthisitta chloris. The sequence continues at coordinate 38,283 of NW_008660925.1, read as the reverse complement.
GATGCCTATTAGCAAACCCCTCAGCAGTGTGCCTGAATCAGAAGACAGTGTCCTGCCATGTCAACATCTGTGCAAAAACCAATTCCTTTCACTCGCTTCAATGGGGACAGTTTTCCACATAGATTTTCTTTGGGCTGCAGTGCTGATTTTGTTATATTTATCTGAGAACACACGACAGTCCCTACAGAGGCAGTGAGGCTATTATTAGCTTTCCATGTCAATACACCTGTAATTCTAAAAGAATAAGAATATTAATCTGATAATGTCAGTAAATCTGATGGCGTTAGTAGGACCTAATTTCCAAGTTCAACTTCTTCCTAGCAGAAACTGCTTGAAATAGCTTAACCAAATTTTATCTTTTCTATTTGCCCCTCTTGCCATCTATGCATTTGTAGTCTCTATTTCTTTGCAAAAGGCAAAAAAGCTGCTCCATGTAAGCACTTTACAACCTTCCAGACTGTTAACATTCCCAATGATTTTCAGTCTCTCCAAAGCATGCACACACAAACACTAGAAAGAAAAGGCAACAAGCTCACACATACCCAGTACCCAACGCTATAACATTCCCTTTGCACATTGCCCAAGCTACAACAACTTTCAGGTTTCTCTGATGCCTTAAAGATTTCTTTAAAAGGAGCTCTGGATGGAGAGAGTTTGGTCTGTGTAAGATTCACCTCTGTAGGTGACTGTTCTAGGAAATACTCACCCAAAGGTCTGACTATAAAAGCCATCATGCAATAATGCAGTCACATTTGTCAGCCTGTTCGTGTGACATTTATGATGCTTCTCTTCCACTGACATTGAAGTCCTGCATTCCTTGTGAGCCATTTCAGTGAAAAGGCACCTGCTTAACAGTTATTCACTACCTTTTAAAATAATAGTTTTCATTTTAAACCAGAATCCTGGCATCCCAGCCCAAGACCAGTGAAGTTTTTCTGAAGCCAAACAGTACATTACAGTCCAAAAAGGGAACCATCCTGTGAGCATCCTTTTTCCAGGTAGTTTGCTCTCATTCATAACAAATACTAAGGAGAGAGAAACACTGTAAAATGTAAGATTTACAATACAAAAGGGAAAGTGTTTTATTTTATTTCTCTAAATTATAAAAAAATAAAGGAAAAAGGTTAGTGCAGGGAAATGTCAGCTTTTACTAACAAGGTTTTAACTCCATCAGCAAGCTGAAGCTGCTGCTTGCACCAGCATGGATTTTACAACGATACTCTGCTTCCCCTCTGTGGCAGAGTGTGGTAGCTCACCAGCCATGCAGCAACATAGCAAGGAATGGAGGAGGTTGGTTGTACTTCCGCTTATTAAAGAATTTGAATGAGAAAAAAAAATAAGAAAGAAATAATGAATGATTATCCAGTACAGTTTCAATTGTGTTCATCCTTTCATTACAGCAATTCATTTTTATTCCCATCTTCCACCTGGTTCAAAACTATTTTTGTCACCATATATTGTGCTTCAAGATATCCTTTTTAAAATCTTTCTGTTACTGTACTTCCAGACTTCAGGCTCGCAGGTGTGTGGAAGATGAAGAACAGTGGGGAGGAAGGTTTGCACTCTCTTCAGCACGCTCCCTCTTGCACCCAGGCACATGTGGGTCTGAAAGGGGCATCACTGCCATTGTGTGTCTTGCTGGTTTGTGCACTGTTGTGCCTGTGTGCAGCTGCTGCAGAGCCCAGTCGAGTACATCTGTGTGACATCCCACTGCAACGTGTTGCTGTGCTGACATGGTGGGACAGCTGCACCTGCATGGGGAGACAGCCACTCTGTGCGCTCTGCCCTGGTGCAGCAGATACATTCCTCAGCTTAGCTCTGTGCTGAAGCTATAAGCAGAAAAAAAACCAACAACCAAACACGTTCGTCGCCCCAAGGATCCTTTCCAGGGTCTATGCTAAAGTGTTTAATAGGAGGTCCGTCCAGGTGTGCAATTTCCTTTCCACATAAGGAAACCAGATCCCAGGATTACACGCCAATGTTTTTCAGGGGCAGAGAATCACAGTTAAATCTTTCAAACAAACAACTCTTCCCTCTGAGGAACACCCTGACAACCCACAGACAGAAGGCAGAGTGAAACCTGATGACTAAAACTACTGTAATTAAGTAGGGCTCCTAACAAACACATTGGCAACCATTGGCTCCTGATTTTATGTTGTTGCTAGAAGACAGTTAAATTTTAGGCAAATCAACAATCCATTTGTATAACCTCTATGTATTTATTTTGCATGTGAAAAACAGTATTTTAATTTCATTGCTCTTTTCTGACTCTGAATGTGCAGTCCTTTTTGGAGGGACAGATTCTCTATAAAATCAAATTTTATTAAATCAAATTTCTTTTATTAATATGAAAGCATTTAATGGCTTTAGACAATGCATATGACCACAGTTTAAATGTTAATTATTGCAGTATCTGAAGAAACATAATTTATTGGTATTTTTAATAGTGCAAGTACATAATTAAAAATGGACCTGTACCAGTTTTCAGACTATTGACCAGTGAATCTCTGAAATTTTATTCTCTTTATTACAGTGATTTATAGTAGGGCTTTATTGCTCTGTAGACCATTTCTTAATTTCTTACTCTTCTGTATCTTCCATTTTCACCTTTTTTTTGTCTTATCTGTACTAGACATAGTGTTTCCAAAATAAGATGTATTGTTTCAGCTGTTCTTGCTCATAATTTTCATTTCTTGATTAAACTCCAATGTGGACACAAATCTAAACAGGTGGAATGATAACCTGGGAAACCAGAATTTCCCAGTCAGACCACAATGAACCATGTTTGCACTGCCATTGCAACAGGTGAGGCAGCTGTTGTCCCCAGGCAAAGAAATCATTAACTGGTATGAAAGGCAAGGAAGAGAGGCTTGTTTTTTAACACTGCACGGTGGGAAATGAGATTGAGAAAATAGAGTTGACACATTTGTACAGCCTAATCAGAAATTAACAAATCTGAGGTATCAGCAATACTCTGTTTTTATTATCTCTTAACTGAAAGGTGTCATCTTGGGAGATTCCTGGCTACTGTCCTATGTTAAAGCTCCTTTTTGGACTAATCCGTATCTAAGGAGTTGATCAGGATGGGGCTCTGCACACTCACAGTATATGAATAGATTTAAAACTAGCACTTAAAAATGACTGTCACAGGACACTGATAAGGATTTGAACACATAAACAGTATTAATACATAGAGAATATTCTGACAAAATGTGAGCACACTGATTGTAGCAGAGTCAGGAGAGGTGAACAGGAAACTACTACTGATTGTACTGGGTAGCAAACTTGTCCAAAGTCACAAAGCAGAGGCAGGAATTTTGACCTTTAGAATTCCAGCTCATTGCACTCATATTTTGATTTATGAAAGTCAGATCTTTTGTCAGTACCCAGGATGATACCAATGTTACAGCTGAAGCTGAGAGAGGGGCAGTCCAAGCTCCTTTCTCTGATCCTTCAGACACTGATGCTTCCAGACCACAATAAAAAAATCTTGAAAACACAGAACAACATGTTCAAGGAGAAGACAGGTACCCTGGGAGTTTTCAAGAGCAACACTGTGTGAGGATTGCAGAAGTCTCTTCACACAAGCATCTTCCATGGGTCTTTTTATGAGACTAGTTATGAAGCTATAAAGATGATCTATGGTTCTTTTCTAATTTTAGTATATTGAACCCTGCTGTTAAGCAACATGAAGGTGAAGCATTCTCCAACACTGACATAACATAGGTGCCAGAATACACCATGCTACTTCACTTCACTGGAAATAGAAAAAATACAATTGCATTTCAGGAGCTATGGAGCAAAAAATGACAGTGGGTCAGATTTGTGCAGGTGGCTTTGTGTCAAGCAAGTGCAATTCAGCTGCTGTCTTCTGCATCCTCCTTCTGAGTGACTGCCCAGCCCTGACCTGAAATGTTTCACTATATTTTGCCAGGTGAGTTTTTGTGTTGCCTTAGAGAGATTACAGCTTGGCAAGTGCTCGAGGCAGCAAGAAGGCAGAGAAGGGCAGTAACAGCAGATGTAGTCAGATGGTTTTTTTCTGCTGTGACAACAACAGCTGAATTCACAGCAGAGCAGTGCCTGATACCAAGGCTAGGGTAAGGGATGGAAGGAAGGAGATGGAACAACTGAAAGGGAAAGGAGGGGTATGAAATCACCTTTTCCTCTAAGTGGCTAGGACTTGATGTGTATTCTTTGCAGGTACCTCTGATGACATTTTCCTCAACATTTTCTCTGTTCCATCTGCCTCATAGAAATGAAGAAAAAAATAAATAGAGCAAATATTCCAATAAACATTAGCCTTGCAGGCTCTCAACTTCAGGGACAAACCACATTTCCCTTCTTAAGCTTGTGCCTGAACAACTGGAGCTATTCTCCCTGGGACATATTCCCTGCATAACATGAAAAGGTCTATTAAATGTCATTCTTTTCTGCTAAGAAACAGCTGAATTTGGAAATAGTCCCAGTTTTGCCTGCTCTCATTTCTCACCAATTTGTTTGCCCTGCTTGACTTGGCTTAGCTACAGTTTATGGATGTAACTTGGTGCTACAGAGACTGATAGTAAAGGGTCTATGTCTAAAACACTGATTTGCATGTATACTCCTCCTAGTCATGTTTTTATGAACTGTTTAAATAACTGATGAGAATTTTGATTTAACAAAAACAGCAAACAAGACAAATCCAGTGAAAAATCACTAAAAATCCTGACAGGTCTCCTGTGAAGTTTTATTTCAGATTTCTTTTTGCCTTGCATTAAGCTACGAGTGTCTGCTTCCACAGCCATCTTCTGTTGATCCAGATATATACTTCCACAGTCATTATTGGCTGATCTGACCAAGATTCACCAAAATGATGAATGCTCATGGTTTTAAAGAAGGCAGTGAGACCTGTGCTCTAACCATGTGAAACTTTCTGTAATACTAGGGGATCTAAAACCCTGTGAGAGGGCTTTCCCCACTGAGAGTTGGTATTTGCTAAACTTAATCTCACATGCTCAGAAAATGTTGGCAGGAAGGGATTTCCAAAGGTCACTAGAGCAACCTGCTCAGAGATTGTTCAAACACGATTGCCACCAGCTCTAGATCTGGTTGTTTATGGGTTTGTCTAGCCTGATGTTGAAAATGTCCAAGCCTGGAAACTCTACAACCACATCCATAGTGAAGAAGTTTTTGCAAAAGCCTTTTGTTACACCATCTGCCACTGCCAAAAATGCTGTAACTCTCATATCTCTGTAGCTATACTTCAAGCCACTATCAATTGCCTCTTAGTCTTCTGTTCTCCATGCTAAACAGTCCAAGAAACAGTAACAATAACAAGGACAGTAATAATTTCCCTTGATCTACTGGCCATGATACACTTCGCATGTGTTTTGCCTTTTTTGCTATAAGACAGTGATCCTGGCTCATATTATGGTGTCCACCACAAGCTTACTTTTCTGTAGAAAAGGATCATTCCTCCTTCATCTCACAGGAAATAAAGAAAAGCATTGGAACATCAATTTTTTGACACTTCTCTTTAGCACTTCTTAAGTGACTGTGTGATACCTTAGCACTCTCAAAAAGAGTGAATTGCAACAGGAAAAATGTAGGTAAAGATAACCTCATTTCCAGAACACAGCAATGAGCTTAGTATGATCAACACAGATATAAATTCATGCTCATTTTTAAAGTTACCATTATACTGTATTCTGAAAGGAATTTTCTAAATTTAACTCAAAATTTTCTAAATCAAAATGAAGGCAGGGGAGAACAAATTGATCCCTGAGCTCACAAGCCAAGTCAGTCCCAGACTCCAGGAATATAGTTCAATGAGGAAAAGCAGCTAATTCCCTGCAATTTAGCCCTTTCAGTGCAAAGTGAAGGACACTCTGTACCTCTAGATAAATGTACTCCTGCCTCTGCTTCTACTGTATATAGCACAGAGGGAAGGAGCTGAAACTGCTCAAGTTCACCTAACATCAGCCCAATCCTTTCCTAATTAATCCTCTCCCAGCACAGATTTCTGCTTACTAGGATGCAGACATGTACCATGAACTGAGAAGAAAAGAGAGGAATTGGAAATTTAGAAAGCTTTTGATTTATAGATCAGTTATAAATCATTTAATGCCTTACAACAAGAGAGAAACTGAAAACAGATTTTGTCTTCAAATCTACTTCCACCACCATAGAAATTGTTCCATGGACTTGTTCCTTTCCTCTTTTATGCACAAAGTATTTGGAGCCTCCATGGGCTCTAAGAGAAAATAGAAAAGCAACATTGTCTCAGAAGTTTAAGATGCCTAACAACCTTATTGATAAAAAAATGTTCAGAAATATACCTGTTTTACCATCCATGCAAAGAAGAGAAATTCAGAATTTACTGTTGTCCAAAACAGTCATACACCTGAGACAAAAACTGGAACTTCGTAATTTAGGTTTCCTTTAAATTCCCATCCTGAATTTTCTTCTGAGGGACTTCTGTGGGAATCTACTCTGGAAGGGTTTTCAAAATGCTCAAGTATTTGCAGTTCTCATTAAAGACTCACAAACCCTTCCACTATAGCAATCAGTTGAATATCACAGTATAGATTTAAGTCAGATCCCATCATAAACTGCTTTGGAGAGTCTCCAGGACATGAAAAAGTTCTGAGACAAAACTGCAGTGTCACCCGTATAAATGTCAAGTGATTTCACTTAGGAATACAAGGAGAAAAGAGAGCTTGAACCTACCTCATGTCCTTATAGAGAGGATAATCTGAATTTCTACATATAGAAACACAGTTATGCCCTTTGGCTAATGCTCAAGACTTTTATGGAAAATGGCTGTACTGAAGCAGTGGGAAACAGATATAATTCATTATCTCAAGAGCCTCAGATATTCCATTCACTCCGTAACCAAGGGCACCATAATGGTGACATAGGAGAAGCTTAAGTCTCTCTGTCCTTATTGTTTGGGCATGAGATTGCTGTCACCAAGATGCCAAGTCTCTGTACTTTAAATTATTTTTTGTCAAGGCAGTCATTTTAAAGGATAACTACAATGAAGCACTTAAAACAAGAATCATATGACCACACTGATCACAGGTAGTCCCTTGCCCATTTTTATTCCATACTTTTTGAAGGCAGAATTGTTACCAACAGGCACAGAATATGATATTTGTAGTATTGTTCAGATCTTTGCCTTCGAAAAGGTAAAGAAAACACCAAATTCCTTAATGGCTTAAAAATGGAAGACATAGGAATAATCTGTTATTCTCAAGAATTTTAATATTTAATATAGTGAAATAAAAGATTTTTCCACAAAGAGAAAAATATATCTAGAGATGCCACAAAGACTGCACTGTATATCCTAATAATCTTTATTTTATATTATTTGTCCCCTTTTTTAATAGGGTCACTGACAAACTAGGGCATGGCAAACAAATACAGATGAGTGAGTCCTCTAACACTGAAAACATCTTTGAAGCATTAATTGTTCATTTCCATTATAAGCAAAATTCCTGTGCTATGTCTATTATGCATTTTCAATATAATACTGAAATACTGATGTATACAAGAATGAACTTTGTATTTCTAATTAATTTCTGTGTTAATGGATGTTAGTTCAAGTGGGGAAAAAAACCAACAAACAAACAACATAAAACCAAAAACCAAACCAAAGCCTAAGTAATTAATCTATGCAATTTTTGTGTTTTGGCTTTAAAGTAAGTTTTATGAAAAACCAATGACAGACATTTTCTTCTTGGATGCCAGTATATCACCATGATTTTTCATCTCATTTTGTTATAAAATTTACAGTCTAAATATTTTATCTGAGTTACCTTTGACACAGTCCCTCAAAACATCCTTCTCTCTAAATCGAAGTAGTATGGAATTGATGGGTGAACTATCAGTGGATGAGGAGTTAGCTGGATGGTCCCATTCAGATGGTAGAGGTCAATGACTCAATGTCCAGATGGAGGTCAGTGACAGCTGATGTCCCTCAGGGGTCCACATTGAGACCAGTACTGTTTCATATTGTCATCAATGACACAGTGGAACTGAGTGCAGCCTCAGCAATTTGGAGATGACACCAGGATGAGTGGTGTGGTTGGCATGTCCAAGAGATGGGATGCCATCCAGAGAAACCTGGACAAGCTCAACAGATGGATCTGTGGGAACCTCATGAGGCTAAACAAGGCCAAGTGCAAGGTCCTTCACCTGGGTTGGGTCAACCTCCAGTATCAACATGGCTGGGTGATGAACAGACCAAAAGCAGCCCTGCTGAAGGACTTGGTGCTGGTGGATAAAAAGCTGGACATCTGCTGACAAACCATGCTTGCAGCCCAGAAAGCCAATTGTATCCTGGGGTGCATCACACGAAATGTAGTCAGCTGGTCAAGAGAGGTGATTCTCCCCCACTACTCCACTCCGGTGAGGCCCCACCTGGAGTGCTGCATCTAGCTCTGGGATCCTCAGCACTGGAAAGGCATGGACCTGTTGGTGCAGGTCCAGAGGAGGACCACAGCAAGGATCATAGGGATGGAGCACCTCTCCTGTGAGGAAAGGCTGACAGAGCTGGGATTGTTCAGCCTGGAAAACAGAAAGCTTTGGGGAGACCTTCTTACAGCCTTTTGGTACTTACAGGGGGCCTACAAGAATGGTGGGGACAGATATTTAAGCAGGGCCTGTTGCAATAGGACATGAGGTATTGGTTTTAAACTAAAAGAGGGCAGGTTTAGACTTGATATAGGGAATGATTTTTTCATTATGAGAGTGGTGAGACACTGCCACAGGTTGCCCAGAGAAGTGGCAGATCCAAGGTCAGGTTGGACAGGGCTCTGAGCAAACTGATCTAGTTATAGATGCCTCTGCTCATTGCAGAGCAGTGTGACTAGGTGATTCTTTAAAGGTCCTTTCCAACACAAACTATTATATGATATGAGTAATCTCAATTTCATTTGCAGTTAGACCCTTCTCTGTCTCTCTCCTTTTCCCAGTGTCCTGGACATGTGACTCAAGCCACAGAAATTCAAATCACATTCCTACAAGTGATCAGGGTGATAGAATTTAGGAGTTATACAGGTACTCCCCCCACCTGCCTTGACTGCAATTTTAATAAGGTGGCTGAACCTCAGTGCAATTTTAAAAATGGGTAGCAATTGTTATTTTCATTTTTCAAGTGCCTCAGAAGATATGACCCAAGGAAAATTGCTCCTCTCTTCCCCACAGAAATGGTGCCATACACACTATCCTAACAGGCTCCTCATTAGGGAAGAAATTTTTGTAGTACTTTGTTTGCCCTAATGCAATTTGTGCCCATGAAAGCACTGGATTTGGAAACAGAAATCCAGAGAGTGTTAGTCAGTGAGGATTGGCCTCTGATGACCCCAGTTAATGTGTAAGATGATGAACCACCACCCTCAGCCCATCCCCACAGTCATAAGACAGACACACAGCAAAGTTCAGCCTAGGCCCAGTGCAGTCAGCACAGCAGAAAGTGTCTGTGATGAGCATGGACCACGAAAGATTCAGTGATTCAAAGCATTTCAATTTATACTGAGGACAGCTGTTCAAACAAACAGACAATGGTTTGACAATGCTTTCTTTTCCTTTTTTTTTTTAAAAAACTTAACACAAGCTTTCATTTCTTGATTCCCTTTCATCTCCCAAAGCAGCTAAGGAACTTAATTTTCACATTGTAAGTATTGCACTTAAATATGCAGCTATATATAATTAACAGAAGGAATTACTTGCACACATGCATGACAGATTCCAAAACAGTGTTCTCTTTAAAATCAGGATGCCTAGCTTGCTCCAGCTCTTTTTTTCTCCTGTTGCTGTACCTGTACCATCCCTCTGGCAGGCAAGGACACGTTTATGTTAGTTTTCACCATGGGAGCAGCAATCCCATCCCTGCAGCAGAAGACTGAAGTTTGGGTTGTAGCAAATGGATATTCTTCAGAACTCCTTTCTTTCATCTTGCCTCAGGTTTGACTAAATGTGAGTCTGCAAAAGCAGAGAAGAACACACACCTGCTTTGTCTGTGCAGCTGGAGCATGGGGGACATGGACCTTTTCTTTTTCTCTGTTTCACATGCAGGAGGGTGAGCCATTAGAAGTCCTTGTAGTGCGAACTGAAGGTAATGCAAAGAAAGTAGTAATATTAAATTTTTAATACAGTACTGGAAGACAGTTCTGTAGAAAAGCACTACCAGCTTCCTGCAAAAGACTGAAAGAGAAAATTAGTCATTTTTTTTCTTCCATGTGAGAAATGAACACAAAAGACAACAAATGCCAGTGACAGAAATAAGGAAAACAAACCAAACTTCAGTAGCAAATAGCTGATAAAATATTAGCATGATCTCTGTTCTTGCAGACACAGTGGCCAAAAAGGGCCTGGAAAGGTATGATGGAGCTGCATCAAGGGGTTCCAACATGCTGCTGCAAGATGCAACATTTCCAGATAAAGATGGGTACAATAGTTGTCACATGCAAGAAAGGCCAAAAGAGAAACCTGTTCTTTGCTATCCTGAAGGAAGATCAAATTATATCAAAAAATCTGGCAATTTATATTAGCTAGAAGACAAGTCTTAGTATTTTAACAGCAGTGTGTATCAATTGCCTATACAATAGAATAGGCTGTTTTATTTGTTAAGCTAAATTGATAAAAATTTGTCTTGTGGGGGATATAGATTTTAAGAAAAAAGGGAAAAAACAGGTGGGAGGCAGCAACAGAGGGTCATCAAGTCATGCTTATGGTGGGTGAGAATAAAGATATTATTTCCATGAGACTGAAAAGCACAAGTTGTTGAGCTGATGGAAGTGTTGAGCTCCTCTAACAATGAGACATGAGCGATAAACTTGAAGAATCAGGTGAAGAGGTTATGTACTTAAGAGTTCACAAAGTTTAAATGCACAGTTGTCACAATTGAGCTTATTCTCACGATTTACAGAAGCAGAACTTCTAGGAAATGAGCATGCACATAGACATCACGGGAAGTTCATGCCGTAACTTTCAAGCTTTAGTTACAGATGTCTGTGAGTTGATGGGATAAATTTCAAGGACTCTGAAAAGAGATGTGTAACAGAAAGTATATTACCAGTAGTTTAAACTCGCTTCACAAAGGTGTGCACTTTGACTGCAATATCATATAAAATTCAAAATACAAGAGAAAGTGTGCATTGGGATAATAGAATCATTTGTTAGAAAAGACCTATAAGATCATCAAATCCAACTGTTAACCCAGCACTGCCAAGAGTGTTATAACAAGCTGTCAAATTGCACATTAACAAATCAGTGCAGCCCTCTGGACCAGACCCTAGAACTCTGTGGGTGCCCTCTTAATAAAAACATGTGCCAGAACTGAGGAAATTTTAAAAAAAAGGTGCAATACTTTAATCTGTAAAATAATGAAACGGGCATGTAAATTCATAGTCATCAAGATCTTTTTGGCTCCTCTGGGCATTCATGAAAAGACAGAGCCCTCTGCTGGCCTCTGCTCCCCCCAGTCACAAGCCAATAGTATTAGACATCTAAGTGTCAATGCTAAAAGCTTTTCTGGCATACATAGTGTTCTTGGTCTAAACCCATTAGGATGGAGGGCAATTTAGGTTCCAAAAACCATTGTTCACCTGCATTAAACTGTCTCTGTAAGAGAAGATCAGGACCTTATCAGAATAGCAAGCAGATCTGGGTCAGATCAGTCCCGTAGAAAGCATTACATACAAGAAATACTTTACTTTTGCTAAAATAAATTAAGATCTACTGCTGATGCAAATATTTCCAACAGATTCAGGTATTAAGATTCCAGCAAATTATGTGAAGCATGTTAAAGCACTTCCCTTTCCCCTAGTACAGGTTTTATATGTATTTGATCCCCTTTATTTATTTTAGTTGAACAGTACTCCCCTTTCAAAAACAGAATGTGCACTCTTACTTGCTCTCTGCAAATACAAAAGCACCATATCCACTCAGCCTGGGTAGAGTTCAGATGAGGGGAGTGCAAACCTGACACATTCTTAACTGTAAAATAATTACATCCCCTTGAAAGAAAAATAAATGGTTTTAAAATACAAAAGCCAAATCTATGTAGTTTCACCTCTGTCCATTACCCTAACAGAATTATTATCGATTAGCACAATGCTCATTGTGCTTTTTTGTTGGATTATAGCATAGAACTCCTGCAATTTGGAGTAATTTTAATTAAGATGTATGACAAGTAAAGGGTCACCAAGATTAGGCCTACACCAGCTTGTGTGAATACTGACTGGACCGTACCAGCAGAGGTTGTCTAACAATTTTAGTTCATACCTGGGAAAAGATGAGAATCAGCAACACACATCAAGGCCAGCATTGCTAGGGTGACACATGACTTCACTGTACATCCTGTCTTGCACATATTAGTAGAAGTAAGAAACATACTTGAAGTTGCACCCAAGAACAGCCCAAAGTGCCATATTGATGTGGGACATTGAAGCATCTTTCAACTTATCCATGGTTTTACTTATGAAGAGTAGCACATTATTAGAAAAAAGGCTAGTAATGGTACAGTTACTACTCTACTACTACTATTCTCATGGAAACAAGAAACTCAAGCAGAATGAAGTAACATAATTAGGAAGAGACCTGGAGATGATGTTGGAAGGAAAACTTCTTCAGATCCAAGGAACAATACTATACGGGGGATTTCTAAGCACTTGTTTTCAGGAAGTGACCAACTTTCATAGTAACAACACCTATGAAATGAAAACCAGTGGAGATCTTGAATTATATTTATCATAAACTTGGCTGGACCTGTCAATAAAGATAATGCCTCAGAGAGAAAGTCTCGCACATATGATGGACATAGCACAGTGGAAGCAACCTGACATGCGTTACCTGAAAAAGAAGTCTGATGCATAAAGAAGCAATAAATACCCAACAGAAAGACAAAATATAGAAAAACACCCTCACAGACCAGTATTTTCAGAGAGTTTATTTATAGAATTGTCATTTCAATTTGGCACACAATTGGAAAATGCTAATACAATTTGGTGGGACAACAGGAAAAATGCTGGAGTGTTGCTGGTCCTTTGGAGAGAAAAAATGAAATGTGAATTACAAATAAGGAACAATTGGGGTAGAAAACAATATTACCTGAAAGCACGCTCTGTCAGCTGCAAACCATAAAAAGAACCTGAAAGACTTACACCCTCAAGACACTGGAATGATGTTTCCACACACAGACTGAAGCCACCAGAAGTGCATTTAACACAACCCAGGTTGCTGGGTCTATTGACCGAAGTTGAGCTCTTCAGAACTTAGCTTAATTTATTGTTCCTGTTTTATCTGGCTTGCTTCTGCTCACATCGACTTCGGTGGGAATGCTGCTACCAAGTTCAACAAAATCAGGCCTTTCACAGAGGGCCAGTGCAGCCTCTTTCATAAGCAATGAAACTCTGCACCCAGAGGGACACAAATGCTGAGTGCTTGTAACATTAGACTGAAAAGCTGTCTTCTCCTTCTCTTTGTGTGTTTAACTTCTCTTTAGTCTATTTGCATCTTTTCTGCATGTTCAGTACCACTAATCACATGAATCTCCCCATGCTGCCATTACTTGGTTGGCAACCTATTACTCTTCTGGTAGAATCAGCACCTTAGGTTTTGGTCCCAAGCATTAACAGCTTCAGGATAAACTGGATACTTTACTGCTGGGGCCCTCTCATACTGGGACTGTCTTCACCTCTGATCTCTACTTTTTCTTGTCCACCTGAACTAAGAATGGAGCAAGGATCAGAAAAGGAGAGGAAAAGCAAAGAGGGAAGAGTGGCCACTGATTACAGGCTCCAGAAGGAGCCTCAAAAGGAAACTGGATGAGCACTTTGAACTTCTCCCACAAGAACTGAAAGAGCTGGTGTGGCACCTGAAAACCATTAAGTATAAGGCTTCAACAGCTACTCAATATGAGCCGTGAGTGGCACAACCTGCTTGTGGGGTGGGAAGACACTCACGGCAGGTGCTAGCACTTCACTGTAAGAGCTGCCAGACAGAAGTTGTGGTTCACAAGTCAAGCAGTCTCTGAGTCCTTGGTTACCACATTGTCGTCTCAGTGAGTTACATTACAGTGAAGTGGATATAGTGCAGTTTTATCACTGAGGATAGTAGAACAGAAGATAAGATTATCAGTGATACTTGGCAAAGTCAAATCTGTAACTGTTTGTGTGAAAGGGCCTAGATCTCTAAAACAAAACATTAAAGAAAGGCTCAGTGTGAGCAGCCTGACAGGAAACCATCCATTCAGGCTCGCCTTCCTTAGAAACAGTCCCCTCCCACTTGGTCTTAAAATGTCACAGCCATTTATTTGTAGTCTATTAAATATTAATTGTATGGTTACCTAATCCCTGAAAGACAAGAGAAATTAAATGATTAGTGTAATTTAAAAATCAAGAAACATAAATAAGTGTTCTGTGCTATTTCTTCAGCACAGCCATCTGCTTCTTTCCTCTCCACTTCTCTCATTTACTTCAAAAAACAGATCTACAAAGAGGCTGGGCATAACTGGGGAGACAGTAGCCTAGAAAAGCTGTTTTGCTATGAAAGAAACTGCAACTGGAATAACACCCATGAGACAATGAATCAGCCAGTCTCTGCTAGCATAACACAGCAGAGGCCCAGCACAACACTGTCACTTCTCATTGCACTGTTCTTGGGGGATGGGGACTCCTTGTTCTGCACTGTTACACCAGGAGTATACAATATTGCACTCTACTGTGCAACTCCAACAGATAACAGGATGCTGCAAAGACATTGGAACACACTTGTGTATAAACAAATAAGGTGGGATGAACTTCAGCGCTGACTCCTCTCCTTGCCCCTGATCTCCAGCCAAGGGATATTTAAAAAACAAACCCAAAACTTTTCACACACCTGAGGTTAATTAGAAAATCTGCCCACTAACATCCATGAAGTAAAACCAAATGTATGACACATCATTAGACGACTTTGCAACTTCACCTATATGGTTAATTCACTATCCAAGTAAGCCATCTCTGCTAAATATTTTCATTATTATTATGCTCTGTATATCAGAAGAAACGGCTCTTACATAAGTCCATCTGCAAAAGTCTGGCAAACAGGTTAATCTCAAAACCAGTACAATATACAACCCTTTAATTTCTGTGCTCATTTATTTAGAAAACATTCATTCAAGGAATGAAAGCTAGGACTCTTGGTACAGCATCAGGTATCATCTATGCTACCATATGCTCTTTTTAGCAGAATGAAAAAGAGAAAATACATCCGGTTTTAGAATAACTGTACCTGCAATTACCTTAATCATAATACCCAGTCAAAAAATCCACCATTGGAAAACCAATGCTAAAATAATACATTCTCTTACTTCCCTTATTTGGAGCTTGAATGATACCATTACATTTTTTTTCAAATTGTTAAAAAAAATATACTTTTGTAGGACCCACCTATACCATGCAATTGTTTTAAGCAGCATCCCTAAAAATGGTATGACAGCTTTATGTGGAAAAGGCTAGAATGTAAAGAACAATGTTCTAACCCAGCATGTGGGTATGGTATCCTGGGCATAAGCTTGAGTCACATCCACACTGCCAAGACCAAACAAATATTTAAGCCATAATAGCAAAACGTTTTAGAATCAAGTGTAAACATAGTCAAAGAAACAGGATATACCGAGTGTTAATGCTATACAAACACTAGAGGGCACTGGCATATGTGCATTAAGCAAGCACTTTTGAATACTTGCTGGTCCGCGTAAGAATTACATTTATTGCAAAATGACATCAGAAACTGATATTCACTTGGTATCACCATTCTCATATCAAAGAAGCTACTCTTTAAACTAGACTGGGAGACCCCAGGCACCACCTTAGGCCTCAGCTGTGGCAAAGCTCTACGAGCTCAGGCTCTACCAGAAGGAATTAACTGGGCACCAGATCCCCACCTTTTCTTCAGCTTCACAAGAAGTGAGATCAGACCAATAGGGGTCCCCTGTGAAAGGTACTGAACACTGACCCATTGCAACAAAGCAATTCAGGATATAAATGGGTCTAAACAAGCACAAGTCTTCCTTACGGAAAACTAGGAATTTTAGCCAACATATGGGAGGAAGGAAAGGAGAGTCTTTCCTAAGGTACCTTGTTTCCCTAAGGAAAAATAATTTAGGCCAATACTTCCGTTTACTGCTTTATACTTTCAACGGAGATGCAAGTAAGCCCCTGTACATTACATAACATCTTGTTTTTTCATTTCCCATACAAAAGCTAAGTCTGATCACAGCTTATGCAAGGAAGCAATACAAGCATACCCAAAATAAAAGCACAAGGTAAATTTATGTGATTTCAAGCTGAATCTAAACCCACAACCTGCCACAGACTTTGTCTTAATTGCCTATTTAAATATTGTGCATTTGACCTCTGTGACACAATCAGGTTTTTATACTAGGCTAACCACGTCTATTTCTCATATTTAAATCCAAATCCACATTTTTTAAACAAATAAACAGAAGAGCCACTTTTTTTTTTATTAGGCTTTTGAGACAATAAATCAGCCTTAAAAAGCTGCGGTCTTATAAAATATCACTAAAGCTTTGATAAAGATCTGGTTTTTATTCTTCAGAGGTTTGGAAGCTCTTTTTTTTCAAATAGATCATACCCTTTTTAAAAAGGGCATAATCACTTATTTGTCATAGCATATAGCAGTTTATTAAATGCAACAATTAGAAGTTAAGTTGCTTTGTGTATTATCTACATGTGTAACAGTTACTTTCAAAAAGCAGCAATAGTGTTAACGTTGGAAAAAGTGTTCCTAATTAAAAAAACCTACTAGGACTAAGCTTCAATCTACTTTGCCAGTAAGTTTACAAAATAAAAGTCTGTATCTGCAGCTATGCAACATCTGAGGTCTTTCGGAAATGTGAACTTCAGCTAGAGGTTAAAAGCAGCATCTAGACATGCTCCACTACTGATCTAAGGAGACAAATATCTTTTTAATCAAAACAGTAGTTCTGGTTAACAGCATGAAAGAAGTTAAAATTAGAGTAACTAAGAATTTGGTTTAAACAACCTAAGCTTATATTGAATAAACTTTGAACAGAAAATATCTGCATTAACCAAGAATTTTAGCTTTCTAGAGGTAAGATGAGAAACCTATTTACTGACACTTCGAACTGAAACCCTTCAGGGGGACGCAGAGAATGACAGTGCAGGTGGTTACACTTTTGCAGACAGAAGACCACGTATTTTAGAGGTGCAGCAAATTGTCATTTGGTATCAAAGGATGCACATTCTGTTCTGTATATACTGGATTGAAAAGAAC
>NW_008660925.1:11428-20987 GCF_000695815.1 Acanthisitta chloris | reverse complement strand
CTGCTGAACTTCAATCTTGCTTAAAGTGATTCAAGTTCAAATGGTCTCTATGTAAATTTCCACAAACCAAGTAACCACAAGCTGTTTGGGATGGCTCAAGAGCTTTCTGCAGAATAGAGTGTGCCTTAGCCCAAAAAGACAGAAAGTTATTTCTGGGGTTGTAGAAAAAATTGCTGGTTAATAACTTGTGTTGTAAATGGAAATAACCAGTCAACTTCCTGTTAAACTCATTCTCTCTGACTCCATCCAATAGAGAAAAAAAAACTAAACCAAACAAAATACCAGATACTGAAGGAAGAGGCTGCTTCTATAGGCACAAACACCAAAATATGAACAAGTCCTACATTAGAGAAAAATCTAGCATGCATCTTCAACACTGTACGCAGAAATCAAGGACAAGAACTGCTAAAAACTATACAAGGAAACGCTGCCATATTTTAAAAAGGTATATGGAAATAATTACACTGATTAATAAAACACTGATATTCACAACCCATCCGAACGAAAACTGGTTTACATCTTCAGGAAAATAGTACAGAACATTTCTTTTTTTCTCTTAAAAAGCAGAAGGAGTGCCACACTGCCAAAGATACTGTTGCCGTATATAGATTTGCATCAACCTTCTTGTGCTTTCCATTCAGGGGATTCAGAACAAGGGGTTGTGTTCCCTGATAAACTCTTTACAATTATCAGATGCCTATACAAATCAACCTTTTTTTCCTACCTAATTCATTATGGAGTTGCTACAACTACAGTAAGATGTATAAGGTTTCAGGAAGTTCCCATGACTTAAGTTATTTTGTGAATAAATTTTGATTTTTCTTTAGTTCACCTATGTTCACCAATATATACTGTATATGAACCTTGAGTATAAGAACTGCATGAAAACAGTCTGAAAAAAATAAAACATGGAAACTGATGCATGAGGCCATCGGTTCCCTTTCTACTGCTTATTTTATTCTTTTTTAAATACCACCACTGAAGAAACCCAGATATAGTCCCCAAACCCACAACAAACTGCTTTGCTTTGCTGTGCATTTTTCTCAGCAGGTTTTCACACCTGCTTCTTCAGATAGAACATCTGGAGGCTTACAAAAGCATGACTTGTACTTCTCCATCATGTTTATTTGTGTGATGATTTTTCCAGATCTGGAAGTTTTTCAATTAGTGCTTTATGGTTCATGTTGATACTGGCTATAAGTCCTCCCTCATTGCCATCTGAGCCAGTGTAACTGATTTCTTCACCAGTCAGGGTAGTCATATGACCACCCAATGCTCTCAACACTGCATTTCCAGCACATATGTCCCACTTCTTAATGTAGGTGACATGGATATACACATCAGCTTCTTCTTGATTCTTTTCAGGTACGTCAAGGAGGGCCAACACTTTATAACCTAGAAGAAACAGGCAAACAAATAAAATCAAATTAAACCAAGTTTTCCTGTTCAGCACAAAGGATAAATGGACTAGTGTTAATAATATGTTTATGCAAGATCTAGTAAAGTGATGTCACACCATCTAGTATAATGATGGAGGCACCAATAAACTTTCTCTGCTCTCTGACCTGCAGAGAAGATCTGAAAGAGGAACACCACACCCCGAGAGTTTTCCACTGCACCCCAATTAAAGCTTTGGGTATGTGAGACACATTATTTTTAGACAGCCTTTACAAATACGATACATAGATTTATCTAGAGACACCTTAAAAGAACAAAGTCAGAAACTCAAATATAGCTCTGCTCTTAGGTTCATTCACTTATTTCTCAATCCCTGTATCATGTTGAGGTCTACCTTTTTCTTCCTGGCTTTTATTACAATGGAACAAAAATGCATACACCACTTTTTAATAAAGGAACTCAGCTCAGGGCATTCCCCCTTATCATTCATTATGCAGTACAAAATCATTGCTCAAAAGAGTATGCTTTCCTTTATGGATTTTTTTCAATTTTTCAACTCTTCAACCAGTACTATTGTTTCATTAAACCATTCCTTTTCTTTATCTTCTTATATAGAGTGAAGCCCTGGAGAAGATCTGCTACAATCAGTTACACTTCCACTTTCTGTGTCATAAGAAAACTCATTTATATTCAATATCAAGAACCAATGCAAGATGACCTTGACTAAACAATCTGTAAGGGACTTCTAGCTTTCCATATTAAAAACACAAAGATACACTTCTGTAAAATTCAAATTCTGAATGGCTTTTCTGAGACTTTAAAACTGCTATTACTCACACTAGTGCCTCACATATTTGCATTGTCAATAACACACACAAGGATATTGCATATGTAAAAAGGATGCTAAAACCATTTTGAATTGAGTATGAGACAAATAAAAATGAACTATTTTGACACTAGTTTTCTCTTTTGACATAAATGCCAAAGTTCTAAACTTGAATGGCTTTTTACTTTAGATTTTTTTTAACTAAATGCGCTAATAGTTAACTAACAGATTCTCTTCCATGATTCTGTTTGTGGTCACACAACCTTTTTTTGCCCACTGAGGCATCAGTGCCTCTAATGAATGCACATCAGTGTGTTCAGTGAAAGCACCACAACAATATTGCAGGTCCAGGCTTGGATTCACTAACAGACTGACTAGTGAACAGCCTGAAGCCTGAACTAAGTTTGCATGTAGGTTCCTATACACAAGAAAAACTGCATCCCTATTGTCAAGTGCTTGCTTTTACAGATGTGAAGAACAAAAGGCAAGAGGAAAAAGAGGACATGTCACAGTTATATTCTTTTATCTAGTAATGGCTACACCACTAAATCATTCAGAGCAATAAAAAGGATAGGATGCTTAAAGAACCAAACCTGCTCCACCAGCGGGGATTATCACAGTTTTATTTCCGAATGTCTGCCGTGCAACTTGCTCAACTTTTCCTGCATGAGAGCGGGACACAATAATCCTTGGAGATTTCTCATTGTAGGAGGAACGAGCTTTTATGTTCGACCCACCATCCACCATTGCCCAAGCTACAAGAGAAATACAAACTCTGCTAAGATTTAGGAAAGACAATTTCTGTTAAGCGTGAAGATAAAAAGATGCTTATCTAAAAAAAATGGAACTGATACCCCCAACTTAGTATCTCTCCCTAATGTAAAAGACAGAGGAAGGGATGCATACAAGGGGAAAACAGCCCACATATCTGTGTGCATGTGGCATTATCCCATGCCTGACTATTCTTGTGTCATATTTCCAAAAAAAACAGACTAAGAGAGAAAATTCCCAAGTCGTAATATGTAGAACTTGCAACTGGAAAGTGACTGAAGTTAAAAGGGTGGCTGCTAGTCAGAAATAGATCCAAAATTTCCTTGAACAATGTTTTTATGCAAGCACAAAAAGCCCCACTACCCTTCAAAGCAGATACCAAAAATGTTAATGTGTCATTTTGTTCAGAGGGATAGTAATGCTAAGGAAGGAAATAGCTCAGGAGGACAATAATACAAAGAAAAACATTCGATGGTGTGTTTCAGAGCACTGCATTTAGAATACACAACCTCCCACTTGTTTCATCATGTGGTTTCAAAGCCAAGCTTGGTAGGTGGCATCCCCTAACCATTAATCTGACATTTACTTAGCAAACTAACTGGCAGTTTGATCTCAGTAGAGGGCCAGATTGTATGGCAACAGACTGAGCTATGTGTAATAACAATGTTGACTGCCCTTTATTGCTTTGTATTTGTGTAGTAGTATTAGGAACAATCCTACTCACAACATATTGGTATTTCCAGCTTAGAAAATGAATACTTGTCACACAGAATGACAGAGTTCATTGCATCTCATCTGATGCCATCTCTGAACATTTCACACTTCACAATTATTAAAGGAGATAAATTCTCAACATTATGATACTAAAACTCCATTACTTCGAATAGATATTGATACATAGAAAAATATGTTCCAAAACCTCCAGGATTCTTGAAGCGTATTGGAACATAGCAGTGTCCTGACTCTGTCCAGTACAAAGTTAACTTTTGCAGCAGTCAAGAAGGGCACACTAGGACTCTGGGGTTATTCTATACCACCTCACATTCATGTGGAGGGGATGAAGGGGGCAGGAGAGGAAGGGGGGGTTAGCCTTTGCTCCAGCTGTGGCTCAGTCAGTGCGTGGTGTGTGCAGGCAGGCAGCACTGGGTTCTGCATGGTGAGCGATCACATGGAGTCATGCGTCTGTCTTGTACAGTTATTAATATAGGTGTTGTTACTGTCAATTTTCTTACTTTGTGGCTCTCTTTATTAGTAAACCGTTCTTATCTCTACCTGTGATCTTCACCTTTTGTGCCTCCAATTCCGTCCATCCTGCTGCAGGGAGAGGGAGTGGGGAAGTGAACGAGGGGCGTGTGGCCTGGGGGTTTCAGTGGAAACACTAAATTGGGCAATACCACTCCTAAACCAGGACAAGCACATACTTGAGTGACTAGCAATTAAGTTTGTATTTAAAGAGGGTAAAATATTTAGCACAAAATACTGGGTGTTAAGTGGGCCAAAAAAAAGAGAACAAATAAAAAATACATTTATTCAGATAGTTTTCATGCCAGAGCTACTGCACAACTTCACAACTCTAGAGGTCAGTATTGCCTAAGGGAAAATGTGAACAGAAATTCTTGCTTCAAATATATAGTAATACATGAATACTAAAACTACTTTGAAGCTTTCAGAAATGCATACACATTGCCAAACTTGTAGCAATGCTCACAGATACATCATTAATACTAAAGAATCACAGAATCACTTAGGTTGGAAGGGACCAGCATGGGTCACCTGGTCCAACCTCCCTACTTGAACAGGGCCACCTTAGAGCATATGGTTCAGGATTGTATCCAGAAGGTTCTTGAGTATCTCCAATGGGAGACAATCCACAACCTTTCTGAGCAATCTGTTCCAGTGTGCAGTGACACGCACAGTAAAGCAGCTCCTCCTTGTATTCAGGTGAAACTTCCTGTGCATCAGGTTTTCCCTGTTACCTCTTGTTTTACTGGTTTTCACTACTGAGAAGAGTCTGGCTCCATCCTCCTGTCACTTCCCATTCATGTACTTGAACAGATTAATGAGGTCCCCTCTCAGTCGTCTCTTCTTGAGACTCAGCAGGCCCGACTCATTCAGCCTTTCCTCAAAAGTGAGGTGCTCCAGGCCCTCCATCATCTTTGCTGCCCTCCACTGGACTCACTGAGGAGTCCAGAAATGGACACACTACACCAGGTAGCAGTCCTCATGAGGGCTGAGTAGAGAGGCAGGATCACCTTCCTTGACCTGCTGGCAATACTCTTTTTAATGCATCCCAGGATTCCATTTGCCTTCTTGGCCACAAGGACAAACTGCTGACTCGTGAACAGCTTGTTGTCCACCAGGACCCCCAGGTTCCTCTCTGAAGAGCGGCTCTTCAGCAGGTCAGTGCCCAACCTGTACTGGTGCTTGGGGTTACTCCTCCCCCGGTGCAGGACCCTGCACTTGCTCTTGCTGAATTTCAGGTGGTTCTGCTCTGCTCAATCCTCAACCTGTCAAGGTCCCTCTGAAGAGCAGCACAGCCCTCTGAGGTATTAGCAACTCCTTCCAGTTTTGTATTATCAGCGAAGTTGCTGAGAAGGCAACTCTGTCCCCTCGTCCAAGTCATTGATGCATATGTTGAACAAAACTGGGCCCAGTATGGAACCCTGCAGGACACTACTAGCAACAGGCCTTCAGCTAGACTCTGTGCCACTGATTACAACTCTCTGGGATCTGCCACTCAGACAGGTCTCAATTCACTTTACTGTTCACTCTCCAATGCACACTTAAGTTTTCTGATGAGGATGCTGTGGAACACAGTGTCGAAAGCCTTGCTGAAGTCGAGGCAGACTATGTCCACTCCCTCCCCTCATCCATCCAGGAAGTTGTTTCATCGTAGAAGTCGATCAGGTTGGTCAAGCCTGACTTAACTTTAGTGAACCCATGCTGACTACTGAGCACCTTCTTGTCTTTCATGTGGGCAGAGACGGCCTCTAGAACGAGAAGTTCCATTACCTTTCCAGGGACTGAGGTGACACTGAGTGGCTGATAGCACCCCAGATCCTCCTTTTGGCCATTTTTAAAGACTGGGGTGACATTTGCCATCTTCCAGTCTTCAGGGACCTCTCCTGATCTCCATGACTTTTCACAGATGATTGTGAGCAGCCTGGCTATGATGTCCACCAGCTTTCTCAGCACTCATGGATGCATCCCATCAGGGCCAATGGACTTGTAGATATCCAGTTTAATTAAGTGTTTGACCAAGGGAAAGTCTTTTCACACGCCTTCATTTACCCTGGTCTCCTGGGTCAGAGATCCCTGCTGGCTGATGTCACCCATGAAGACTGATGCAAAGAAGGCATTCAATAACTCTGTCTTCTCTGCATCCTCTGTTATCAGGGTCCCCTCTCCATTAACTAGTGGGTCCATGTTATCCTTCGTTTTCATTTTGGTATTTATGTATTTTAAAGAGCCTTTTTTGTTATCCTTGATATCTTTGGCCAGATTAAATTCTAGGTTGGCCTTGGCCTTTCTTGTCTCATAGCTGCCTGCTCTGGTTACCTCTCTATAATCACACCCAGGGGCCTGGCCCTGTTTCAACCTCCTATGCATTTCTTGCTTATGTTTCAGCAATGACAGGAGTTCTTGGTTCATTCACAGAGATTTCATGTGCCCTTGGCTGAATTTATTTCTCGTTGGGATGTATTATTCTTGAGCCTGGAGAAAGTGAGCCTTAAATAACAACCAACTCTCTTGGACTCCTCTTCCCTGTAGGGCCTGCTCCCATGGGACTCATCCAAGAAGATCCCTAAACAGGTTAAAGCTAGCTTTCCTGAAGTCCATAGCTGTAGTTTTAGTTGCTGTCCTGCTACCTCTTTGCTTGATACTGAACTCTACAATCTCATGATTGCAGAGTTCAGCCAAAGCTGCCCCCAACCTTCACATCATCAACAAGGCCTTCCTTATTGGTTAGTATAAGGTCAGGCAACACACCATTTCTTGTGGGGAACCTCCAGCACCTGTGACCAAAAAAAATTATCATCAGTGCTTTCCAGGAACCTCCTGGACTGTTTGTGCTTTGCTGAATGGTTTTTCCAGCAGATGTCAGGGTAGTTAAAGTCCTCCACAAGAACAAGGGCATGTGACTTGGAGACTACTTCCAGCTGCCTGTAGAAGGCCTCATTCATTTCCTCCTCTTGATATAGTGACCTGTAATACACACCTACAACAATATCACCCTTAGTATTCTGCTCTTTGATCCATAAGCTTTCAAACTGCTCATCACCCTCACCAAGGCAGAGCTCAATACATTCTAAGTGCTGTGCTACATGGAGGGCAACTCTACCACCACACCTTCCTGTCTGTCTCTCTTCTGTCTCTTTTTAGTTAGTTCACAGTTATGGCATTAAAAGCACGTCAGGTAATCAGTTAAGACTATGCTAGACAGTCTTGCCTGTTACATACAAAGAGTTGCCATTAAGATCTTTAAGTAATCTTTGTTACACTGAATAAACACCAGCTCCTGGGTATAATATCACAGACCCAAGTTAATCTGCTGAATGAGCAAAGTACTCTTTTCTGCTAAAGACTAAAAACACACATAAAACTGGACAGTATTGGTAGGTTTCACGTTTTTTGGTTTGCTATAAGCACTCTGATTGAAGAGATCATAAGTCTTAAACATACTTTCAATTAGTTTGGTTTAAATGCACCATTTTTATATCAAACAAGGGCAGCATTTTCCTTTGTGGTTTCATAGCACTGAACACATCTGCAGCTCTAATTGTGAGGTCTGCAGCAGTGCTCTTTTGCCCCAGGTACTATTTCCTCATTTATACTTACAGATGTTCTCCCAAACATCAAATTTTAATTAACACTATGACTGACAACGATGGAAATATGTAAAGGCATGAAGGTACCTGTATATGATGAGAATGGCTTGTGTATCACTCCTATTACTGGTTTACCATTTACAGCCACACAAACCATTGTCGTGACGTACTGTCGAAGATCCTCTGTGGGCAAAACAAAACAGTGAGCAAGTTTACAGCCAGATGCCAAGAACACAGAAAGAAAACAGACATGAGATTACAGAAAGGTTGTTCTTTGAAGACTAGTCTACATTCTGCCTCTCACAATTATGTAACTTTGATGAATCTTCAAATAAACTAGGAGGTTGCAAAAGACTTTAAAGACTTTTCAGTTTTCCAGCAGTTTTTCCTGTTCAGTGGATGTAACCTATACTCCCACCAGATCTAATGCCAGTATCTGTGTCTTATGCAGCATGTACTTTCATGGAAATCTGTGCCTCAACATTCCCCCTTCTCTGCCTCACCTCCTATTCTCTATTGGCTCAAAGCTGATAATTCAAATACTAAAGAACATTCACCAGAAAGGGTGATTAATTACATCAATGAAATATTTGAAAAGAAATCCCCTTTTTTCTGTTTGTTCCGTAGTACTTATCAGCAAGAATTTTAGTTGGATGGCCTTGAACTGCTTACATGGCATTGTAAAACATCTGAAAAGCTGGAAAACTGAATTATGCATGCTCTTTTGAAAAATGATAAAAATTTTCTTATATCAAGTTAAATAGAATATTTATTTAGTATTCCCTCTAAATAAACAAAAATCTGAGATATTTAGTGTTGCCACAGTAATAACTGAAAAAACCCAATATGTAATTCCAGCAGAATCCATAACTGACAGACAGTTACCATTTATTATAGCAGTTACTTATGAGGAATACCAAAGTAATTTTAGAGCTGGAATATATAAAAGTAAATGCTGTGATCTGGGAACTATAGAGATTTCATTATGCAATTTGTTCAATTAAATCACACCAGCTTTGTCATAACACACTCACAAGAGATGTCATTTTAATTACTTGCTATTTTGTCTCCACTATAAAAGGCAGACATCAGAATTACACACATGATTTGTTAATAAGAATCAGCTACCTGTGTATTCTTGTGTAGCATCTAATGGGTCAATCCAGACAGTAACACTTTCTGCTGGAACCTCCTTAGGCTGTATTTTTTGCTTTATGTCTTCAGGAATACTGTGATCCCAAGAGACTATCTCCTCATCAGCTGTATCAACATGCTCTTCAGAATTTATCTGTGGTAAGACAACAAAAGTAGCTGTATTAACTCAGATACAGTAACTGTGGTACTCAGGAAAATTACAGGTTTGCTCACATTTTCTCTTTCTTCCTTCACCTCCAGCTAAAAGTACACGAATTAGTCATTTTCCAGCAACTCACAAGCTACTATCATCATTTGATAAGCAATGGAAAACCACAATCCATAATTTTACCGTGAACTACACCACAGTTGCACACTGTTGCTCTGGCTGCAGCTCTTCCTACTGAACAGTATGAATCACATTTTTTTTAAATCAAAAATTAAATGCAGTTGCTTCAAAGACTACAGGCAGAACATTTGAATCAAGAGAAACATACAGATAGCAGCGGTCTAATATTCAACTTACACAGATCAGCAGATTCAGATTTAAATGTACAGATATTCTATCAACAGATATTCTGCAGACTGTGTATGACTTGGA
>NW_008660925.1:0-11412 GCF_000695815.1 Acanthisitta chloris | reverse complement strand
TGCTGGTACTGAGTTATAACTACAAATTTAAGCAGCTCAACTGAATATAACCATTATACAACTGTCAGGTGAATGTTATTCCATAAACAAGTTAATAAACAAGTTAATCCAATATCTGTCTTTAGGATAGGTTGGGGTAAGGTCCTACGACAGCCCATGAAGAACATTTATAAACAGCAGTCAATAATCACATTTAAGTTTACTGTCACTGGCTGCCTAGCTTAATGGATTTTATTCCAGACCAGAGGGCATTTCAGTATGTCAAACAAAGTTTGGTCCAGTTGCAGAACAGTACCCATCTGTTAAATAGAATAATGTTCTGCAAAACCCAATACAACGTCATTGTGACTGCAATAGCACAATACTTTTGAATCACAAGAGATGCAGTTGTCACAAAATACTGCATGCAATGATGACTTATGTTACAAGATATCACATAACCTGGCAGGAAGAACTATGGGGGAAATATGGATCAGTATGTCTTAACCCATCCATACCAGCTTACTATCACTGCAAACATGGCTTATAAGAGAGATGTAAAGAACTGAACACAAACAATGCTAACACAAGTTTAGAAAGATTCATCCCATCTACTTTTAGCACCACAGTTACACTAGAAGACTAGTATTTCTATGCTTCTACTGCCAATAGAAAGGAAATCATTGCTACTGTGCCTTTCAAGCTTAAGTTTGTGTGAACACTACAGGAATGCACCACTCCACTAATTACTCAGTAGGGCAATGATGGCCTAGATGTGTAGGCTATATGCTTGAAGTTGAGTGTAACCAAACCGGACTTTTAGGAGATTTTACAATATAAGAACACAAGCCTTTTTTATTCTTGCTAGCTTTAAAGGTGTCTTCCTCTAACATAATTCTGAAGGGATTCCAAACTGACTAGCTCTGAAGTCCAGTCAAGGCAAAACAGTAGGCACACATGGCATGCAATGTGTCTACAACCTAGATCCACAAATTTCTCTTTACTTGCTACAGATGGAGTCAAGACTGCCAGCTCAGATTCAGATATCTGACTGCAAGAGCAGGTAAGTCCCCTTTGACTAAAACAACTTATTACAGGTGTTGTAGGCAAGTGACATTGAAAGACAATAAAAAAGCTATCAAAGTATGTTTGAATGTTACAGACTTTGTATGAGTAGGATTTTTACTTAATTCACATCATGACAAGAAAAGACATCTCACACACACCTCGGCTGTAACTGATTATTAGCAAAGAGTTAAAGGCCATCTTCTTCAAGAGAATTCAAAAAGAAAAAGCAGGCAGAACTGCAGCAACTCCAGCCATACATCATAGCTGTCTTCTCACGTAAAACCAGTATCTGAAGCACCGTATGCTGAACACGGAGCCCTTCAAGTTGCCGTGACATTTACAAATTAAGCATCTGTCACTGTACAATAAACCTGATGATTGTGTTTTCCCCTAGGGAAAACAGTCCTGCAAAGTCAAGATGAGTAGTTCCACAGACTTGGCAGTCTCAACACAGCCCCTGGGCAGTTAAAGTTCCACCACAGCACATCACATACCACCATAAAATAACCCATTTCCTCAAAAGAAGAAAGGGGCCTCTAAAAAGTTAAAGAGTTGGAACCAGTGCTCCAAAGGAAAAATATCTTGTTAAACCTGTTGCTAAAGTACACTAAAATTAAAAGTCTGAAACTATCCGAAAGGTACTGTTTTCAGAGAAAGACCTCCTACCAGTTCAAATTTTGTGGTGTTGGCCATGACACCACAGCATTTTTAATGACTGGTGGGGGAATAGTGATAAGGCTGCCAAGCCACCTGGAGAAAATAAAAACCACAACAAACAACTGGCTCACTAGTTCTTCCATTCTTATACTCTATAAGCTGTAGCCCAAACAGAAATTCATAGCCATTCCACCACAGGCAGTTATTAAAATTATTTCCTGTTATAAAGTTATGTTGTAGGTTTTGCAACTGCCTGAGAGAGGATCAACAAACCTTAACACTGGGAGTTTCTTTTATTCCTCCTTTTTTTTTTTTAAATGCAGAATATACCTGGAAAACATGCCTTTGTGTTAATACGATGTTCCTTTTCTGCTTGTCACTCTCATTTGCTGGAGGCCTCCAGAGGCCATGACCTTACACTTTAAACTTTTCTGAAGTTATATGGATATGCAGTCGACTGCATCCCCAAATCTTTGCTCACAAATTAGGAGTAGTTATGGTAGAAAGACAATCACAATGCCAAACACTGCAGCCAATAGAGCTTGTTTCAGCAAGATGCTCTGAGACAATCAAACTGACATATTAGTGTATATAAAGTTTGTGTGCATGGTATCATATACAGAACTTTGCCTACTCCTAAGAGTCAGATTTAGATAGCAACCCATCTTGCAAGAACTTGAGACATCAAGTAGAAGACGAGAATAAATAGCTATTTCGAGTTACCCCTCTAACAGCTCTAAGGTATAAAAGCCCATCTTGGAAAGTTCTGGAAGCTGCCCACTGCCACCAAACTTCACTACATTACATCAATCTTCCCCAGTTATGCTTGAAACAACAGTCCTCCTCACAAAGAACTGTATCAAACATAGAGGCTTAATAAACTATATGCAAAACTATACATGGGCTACCGCTGAAAAGTAAAAAACCAAACCATTATTTCATAAACGAGGCAGTCTGGCTGCATCTCGCCAGCACAGAGGTTCCCCAAAATGAGCCTGTGAAGTACAGGAATCCTGTAAAGTACGAGGGGCACTGTTCATGACAGGCAGCAGCAGAAGTCCAACAGCAACACCCGGATCAGCCCATGGCATGCCTTCCAAAACACTCAGGTGTTTCCAGTCTTCTGTTCCCTGTGCAAGAGGTTTCCCTTTCCTCCAGCACATTGGTGACTGGAATACAGGTCTGTTCAGGGACACAGGAAGCAACTCCAGTGTACTACAAACCTGTCTGGATAAATGCAGTGCTCTGAACAAACGGCCAAGAAACCTGACCATGAAAAGACTTAGGGAACATCACAGTGGCTCTTTGTCCTGTGCTTGGTTACCCCCTACCAGCACTTCATGATGTCTTTGTGGCAGCTTATCACCCAAAAAAAACCCTACGTTAATACTAGCTCGCTGTCCATGGCAAGGTGAACAACCTCATGCTTTTTCCTGGTTTGAAAGAGTAGGACACAAGTGTAGCTTTACCTTTGAATTCACCCATTAAAGACAAATTAAACTGAAAAATATATGCTAAAAACATTAAATAGAAGTGTCTGTTCAAATACATAGATGATTTTTTAAAAAGAGATATCAGTACATGAAAATTCAATGCTTTTCTTAGACAGTGTTAGGTGGTACATGAATTTTATTTAAATCGAGTAATCCCTCTCCTTCCCCACAACATACTTATCCAGCCCAACACACATTTTGCATTTTAATATGCAAATAATCCAATACCTTGAAAAAGTCGAAGTAGCACAGCTCTTTTCTCCTGAGAGTGTCAATATCCCCATATGATAACTAAGTCCTCTCAAATCTAATTTTCAGTGCTGTTTTATTAGAAAACAGAACAATACAAATACTACCACGTCAAGAAAATATACTAATTAAGCTACTCAAACTAAAAAAAAACAAACACAAAACAACCCCCCCACACACACACACACAGTATAGGTAACAAGAAAAGATAGCATTCACTAGTCAGAATATGAATATAAGAATATTCCAGGTATTACATTTAAAGAACAAACTGGAACAGGTTTCCCAGAGAGGTAGTAGATGTCCCGTCCCTGGAAGCATTCAAAGTCAGGTTGAACAGGGTTCTGAGCAACCTGAAGTAGCAAAAGCTGCCCCTGCTAATAGCAGGGGGGTTGGACTAGATACCCTCTAAAGGTCCCTTCCAACCCAAACTGTTCTATGATCCTGTGATTCAATGGCTAAGCCTATTGATTGGAATGGGACCATGAAAATCAAAAGCCTGGAGGTCCAGACTAAACAGCCTGCACAGGGGAACATTAGTAAAACATTAATAGATGTTTTTCTGTTTTGTTAGTGCACTAGTGCTGCATGACATACACAGCCACTTCAGCAGTGATTACGCAGCATAAGCATTATGCATGCCTGAGGTCCAAACTTAGCTTCACCATCTGTATTGATCGGACAGGACGAACAGAAGTAAATGCAAACATTCAGAAACCAACAACAATTCTGATACCTCCTTTCTGGCTAACTGAGAGATGTCCCTTGTGGACAGGGGAAGATATTTTATAACTACATACACCCTCTGGACTAATATCCAGAGCAACCAGTAAGAGTTCAGGTATGTGCAGTTCCAAGCTAGTGGCCTTCTATGATGGAGTGATTGCAACTGTCACCAAGGGAAGAACCACTGGTGTCATCTACCTAGATTTCTGTAAGGCCTTTGACACGCTCCCACAAGACATCATTACTCCAAATTGGAGAGACATGGAATTGAAGGGCAGACTGTCTGGTGGATAAGAAATTGGATGGATGGGCACAGCCAGAAAGTTGTGGTCAATGGCTCTATGTCTACGCGGAGGCCAGTGATGCGTGGTGTTCCTCAAGGCTCTGTTTTGGAACTGGTCCTCTTAAATACTTATGTTAATGATGTAGTGAGATCAAGTGCATCCTCAGCAAGTTTGCAGATGACACGAAGCTGAGCAGTGAGGTTGACAAAACAGAACAAAGAGATGCCATTCAAAGGGACCTGGACAAACTTGAGAAGTTGGCTCATGAGAACCTCATGAGTACAAGTGCAAGGTGCTGCACCTGAGTTGGGGCAATCCCAGACATGATTACACACTGGGACAAGAACTCATTGAGAGCAGCATAATCAAGAAACACTGGGTTAAAAGCTGGATGTGGTCCAACAGTGTATACTTGCAGCCCAGGCAGCCAACTACCTCCCGCGTGGCATCAAACAAGTGTGGCCAGCATGTAGAGGAAGGTGATTCTCCCCCTCTCTGCTCTGCCCTCGTGAGACCCTGGACTGGAGTACTGCAACCAGGTATGGAGTCCTCAGCACTATAATGACATGGACCTGTTACAGTGGGTCCAGAAGAGGGCCACAAAGATATCAGAGTGATGGAGCACATCTCCTCCAAAGACAGGCTGAGAGACCTGGGTTTATTCAGCCTCCCTCTCTCTCTCCAGGGAGACCTTACAGCAGCCTTCCTGTGCTTAAAGGTGGCCTAAAAAATAAAAGGCAGTGTGACTTTTTACACAGGCAGATAGTGACAGGACAAGATGGAATGGTTTTGAACTAAAAGAGAAGTGACTTGGCTTAGATCTTAGGAAGAAGCTCTTTACTGTGAGGGTGATGAGGCACTGGACCATGCTGTCCAGAGAAGCTGTGGATGCCACGTCCCTGGAAGTGCTCAAGGCCATGCAGGATGGGACTTTGAGCAACCTAGTCTAGTGGAAGGTGTCCCTGCTTACAGCAAGGGAGTTGGAATAAGATTATCTTTAAGGTCCCTTCCAACCCAAGCAATTTTATGACTCTAGGATACCCAGAACTACACACCTTGGAAGGTGCACTGACCTATTAGTTGGCTGCATGAGACTGGACTGGACTTGACTTGCTGTTATTTGACTGTGCTTCAGAGATGTCACAACTCAGGGGAAAGTGGTTCAACCAGCAGTCTTTGGGCTTTCCCCCACTTAGAGACCAAGCCTCACCCCTTCAATCCCTGCTGCGTGCTGCACCAAAGTGCAAGGTGCCCTTATACCCAATCACACTACAAGTCAGACTCTTTCATCTCTACTGGCTCTGCTTCTCTGCATTTTCTCTCAAATGCATCAGAAACGAATGCTGCCTCAGCTTCTCAAAGCATCTGTACATACACAAATTGTTTGAAGGAATCAGATGCCAAAACCTATGAAAATAAACATCCACTCAACAAGTCAGGACATATAAATACGCACAACAGGACAGCACTCTCCAGAAGAGCAAGAAGCAGTCAAAGCACTGTATTTCCAGTATCTGAGGAAAGTATCTAATCTATCCAGGCTACTCCTGAGTCTGTAAGGAAAGGAAGGACGCACACTGACACCAAGACTTAGCTCACCTGCAGCCAGGACCACTCATGATTCTTGCCTTTCAGCTTTTGAGCTTGGGGGTGGTGAGCAGCAGTTTTCACTATGAATGAAGACCACTTCTTGAAAGCTTCTGTTACTTGACTCCAAAAAGAGTGCAAACTTGGAAATCAAAGTACCCCTCCCTTTTGAAGTTTAAAACATTGAGTTTAAATGTTCTAAGAGTTGCAACACTTCTTTTCATTTTAAGAAAACATCCAAATAAGACCAGATTAAAAGTCTATCAATACAGTAAATAAAACTCAGAAAACTTCCACTGCTTGTGAGTGGTGGCATCATTAAGAAACTCAACTCTCCAGATGCTTAGATGATAGATTAAACACCCCTGGTGTACATACAAGCCAAATGAACTACTTGTAATTACAGCTGCAAAGATAATCACAGAGTTCATTACCATAGCATTACAGGTTTTAATTTCATTTTTATGTAGAGAGTCGACATAAGTCATCTAGCAGCAGTTAGAACCTATGTTAGGAGATGCACCTCCAAACAACACCTATTACTGAGAGTTCAGATTAACATTCACACTTCTTGTTTTACTTAGAAATCCACTGGCAGTTGCAAAGATCATCTGGCTCAGAAGAACCTGAATTTTATTAAAAGCCCTAAGACCAGAGGATGCCATTGTCATAACATGAACAGACAAATTACTGAACTTATTCAGTAAAGCACAATCCTTCTCAAGCAGCATTCTATTTTTTAAACCTACTTCTTTAACATATCATTCTTTCACCCAGAATCAGTATCAGATGCAGAGCCTGCCATCTCAGATGAAATTCCAGTTTTCTAGGTATGATAGTAGGCACTGTGGTCAGAAGACTGTTTAAACCTAGGAAGTACTTCAGGTAGCTTAATAAAAAAAGGAATGCTTGGAGACATTAATCTTCAAAAAGTCAAAAAAGAAAATCTTGTAAAAAGTAAAAATTACATGTTCTTAAATTTCTATTTCAGACACTAATACCTGATTCCAGCACTATCATGCACAAACTTGAAATGAGGTATTTATCATCAATCTTAACTGGGAAAGAGATAGAAGAATGCCAGGATTCAGGACAGTGGCAAGTCACATAAAAAGATGCTCAAAGACTGCGTCAGAGGCAGACCTGATTTCCACCACTGCCACAGTAAAAAAAAAAAAAATAGAACAAACAAGATGAAACTCTTTTGAGTATTTACACTGGGAAACAAGACATAGCTGGTGCAAGTATAGAATATAAATTAATACACCGGTAAAAATAAGCCAAAACAGCCTAAAATGAGCATAGGGCAGAATTTGGTCTAACAAATTAGACTGAAGTCTGTATCCTGTGAAAACAATGCTAGTATAGTGCAGAAGCAAAAGAGCAGAATTGTGTAGGTCACTTTAAAATTGACTTTTTCAGTCAGAGGTAATAAGGTCAATGTGTAACTTCCAGGAACATATATCTTCCTTTGTCAATCCATTTGCCTTTGTGATCAAGTAGGGCTGCCCCTTCAGATGTGCTGATGCAAGCTGTTGGTAGGGCCATAATGGGAGGTGAACCAGGGTATTTACCTTGGATACATTCAGTTATCAAGGTCCTGACACTGACCCCAGGACAAACACTCTTAGGAAAATATAAGACCCTGAGGCACTGCGCTGAGAGAGATTTTTTTACCAAGTAATGTTGCTGAAACCCTGGTATGATGAGGTTACTTCACAGAGGCTCTTCTGGGCAAAATGTACCAGTGTTTCTGACCAGTCTCTAACTGGATTTGGAAAGACTGCCTCCCAAGCAGCAGGGCTGGGTCAAGCATATCCTTAATCTCCTCACTAGTTCCCATCCCAGTCCTTATCATACCACCACTGTGCTAGCACAAGGAATAAATAGGACTGTATGAAGACCCAACCAGGAAAGCAGAGAACTAACCCAGAAAAGACAAACAAGATAAATTAAAAAAAAAAGAAAAAAGAAGCTGAGAGGATGATTATAGCTGGATCAGAGCTTTAACTTGTTCTCAGCATGACAAATAGATGAGGACAACATACTGGTAGTACAGGGGCACTAAACACTTCAAGCTTGTAAATGCAGTTGAGAACTTCACCAAGAGAAACCGCTGCATATATTTGAAGTATATTTTAAAATCAACTATACAAACATACTTCATGGAATACACATGCAAATATTCATTGCTGGATGTTGAGCTCAATCAAGCAACACTTGGTAATAATCAAGTTAGAAATACGCGACTTGCCCCTTCCTCCCTTATCTTTCTCACATCTATTTCTGAGGGATGTCAAAACAACATTCAAACACAACTCAATCTACCACACAGCAGTAAAATAGAATAGATCTGCTCCTCTTTGGTCTTACCTAACATAGCTTTGAGAAGTCTTGAACTGACACAAATGCATCTATTTATATCAAACAGAGCAGGTGATGTAAGCAGCAGAGGTTTCTCTTCCTCCGCAGAGACAATACCTTCACATAAAAGAACAAAGGCAAAATATTTTCTATGTGTTTTTCTTTTTCCCCTCAGATTTTTGAAAGGTGTTTTTTTTAATAAATCACAACTTGTGGTATTGCAAGACTTCTTCCAGATCTATTACAGCTTCTGCAAGTGAGAAGCCTAACTCTTCTGTCTTCTCTTAATAACCACGCTTTAAGAGAAGATCTGCTTCAGACACACGGTTTGCAGTTTTTTGCTTCCCTTTTTATGTCCAGCAGCACAAAATCCAAGGCTGCTCATTAAATTATGTTTATTTCAGTCTTTATTTATAACTTCTCCCCTTGGTTATTTCGAAACACTGGAAAGCCATGTTTATTCTGAAGAGAACCATAGGATTCTTAAGAGAATCATACAGTAATACAATGATTTGGGTTGGAAGGAACATTTTTAATCTTTGACCACCTAGCTCCAGCCTTCCTGCCATGGGCAGAGACACCTTCCACTAGACCAAGTTGCTCAAAGCCTTATCCAGCCTGGTCTTAAATACTTCCAGGGAGCTGTCATCCACAACTTCTCTGGGCAATCTGTTCTAGTGCCTCACCACTCTCTCTTCTCCAGACTGAACAACTCCATTTCCTTTGCTTTACAAGCATATTTTATCACCTAGTTTTTGTGATGGTTTTTCTTCCTCCTGCTGCTGCTGCATTTGGCACTAATTTAAATAGTGAGGTACCCCTGTTAGGCTCAAGGACTCCATGATGTGAGAAAACCAGCATTTTGCATAAGCTTACTCTTGGATTTATTTCAGATTTTGTTTGACAGCTTTTATTAGCAGTATCTTTTCTAGCAGAGGGGTTTTATTTGACTTTGGCAACATCTTTTATTGTGTAGTATCACTCTGTACAGAGGGATAAGGCTACAGAGATAAAGTAAGATACTTCTTACAAAATGCAATTTTATAGTGCCTCAGAAAATCCTCTATAATCCTTATAGTCACACCAAAACTGCAGCAGGTCTGTTCTATGAAAGAGCTGCAGTTTTAGATGCGTTGTGCTGAAGATACACATGAAGGATTTGCAGATTGAGATGATACCTTGTCTTCACACCTGAGAAGTGTATAAAGTATGTATATAGTAAAAGCAAGTTTTTGTTACAGCAAGTGTTTATGAATACATCTTCATCACAGTATAGACTTCAAGAAACAGAATCTCTTATCAGTATATACAGCTTAGTGCTGTATATAACTTTTAAACACCACATCATGTACTTGCAATACCAAATATCCCAGAGCTGATCTGTCAGACTGAATAACTCTAGATCACCTGTAAATTTGTCAAACACACACTCTTCCTAAACATCCTCAATGCTCAAGCTCAGTCAGTTTAAAGAGGAATGGGGAAAAGAAGAAAATGCATCCAGTTCCACAGACCTACATACACATTTTTGACTTCATACTGCGTTTGAGAACACATCTGCATTTTAGAAAGTACCATCTAGTTTTAAAGACCAAAAGCACAGAAAGAGTACCAAAGTTTTTAAAAATTAGTTGTTCGAAGTTAACAGCAAAGATGCGTAAGTCAGACTGTCACTCCTAAGAATCCCAGGCACCAGCATGGAGTTTACACATGTGACCACAGACACAGAACAGGCAAAAAGGTTCACTGAGCTCTTCAAGCCCAGACTGAATCCTCAACCTTCTCAAGAAGCACAGGCAACTCTTTTATCTAGACTAGTGAAGTCGCTCCATCTGTGAAAAGGGAGAAAGCACACAGGTTTCAAGCACTGACACAGGTACGCTGTAATGCCAAGCTCCGTGAGGACACTGAATAATAAAAGATAACATGGGCCAACACTTTTTCTTCCTTTAACATAGGGCCCGCCAACACAGCTTGCCAGCAATCTTCAGAAGAGAACCTTGATAATCTTTCTGCAGGGAAAGATTAGTCACATATCAAGTTTATTTCAAACACTGAACAATTTGTTGTTTTCTTTAGATCCCATATTCAGTAAGTTCTTCACAACACTTTTAAAACAACACCAGAAACAAAACAAAAAATCCAACAAACCCAAAAAACTACACACTGCCCCAAGGAACTTCCAAAACAGACACTGAAAATTCATTGGGTAACTAAACAACCAAAAAACCAGACTTAACTACATTTTCCTCTCAACCTGCCCAGGAGAAGCATGCAATAGCCACCACTGAAATCCAAATTCAGGGTTTTCTACCCATTTCAAATGGCTGTGAAAAGCTACAGAATTTTACACCAAGAGACAGAAGTTTCCATTTACTACAGCAAAAGTAGCAATAATGCCAACAAAACCTCAAAAGCCTCAAAGTACAGTTCTGGTTTGGGTGTGACCTGAAGCGCTGGATGCAGATTTCAGAAGCAAATGAGAGCAGGGAGGGGTGTATACCTTTGGAAGCAAAGTAAACTCATTTTGCCCAGCTAGGCAGTGATCCACAGCGTGACACAGCTGTTAGCTTATCTGCTGTCCCACAGTCACGAGAGCTAAACACCCTGTTATTGCAGTGCTGTGTTCCTAAACCTCAAATTCTCAATCGCTTCTCCCCGTTCTTGGCTCTCTCTATCACTGAAGGCAGAAAGGATAATCAGGTAAATAACAGCATTTTTAATCTCAGCACCTTAATCACATACAAAATTCGCGCTATAAAGTTACCTGTATTCTTAACCAGAGAGCACATAACCCACAGCGGTGAGACTCGGTATTCCTCCCCTCTCCCCCCACCTCGCGGTATTATTTCAACCTGTTTCACCTCGCACGGCTTCGCTTACAACATGCCACAACTCCTTCCCCTGCAACCCAACACCCACGGCAACAAGCGTGAGGTGGCACTACCACAGCTCCAGCAGGAGGGGAAGGAGAAACGCGGAGCGAGGGCAGCGCTCCCGGCCGG
>NW_008660924.1:13603-17487 GCF_000695815.1 Acanthisitta chloris | reverse complement strand
CTGGAGGGAAGGGATGCGCCATCCAGAAGGATCTTGAAAGGCCTGAGAGGTGGGCCAATATGCAGTTCAACAAAGTGAAGTGCAAGGTTCTACATCTGGGTTATGGCAATCCCAGGCACACCTACAGGTTGGGTGGGGAAGTAATTGAAACCAGCAGTGAGGAGAAAGACTTGGGAGTGACAGTGGATGAGAAGCTCACCATGAGCTGCAGTTTGCGCTAGCAGCCCAGAAAGCCAATCAAATCCTGGGCTGCATCAAAAGGAGTGTGGCCAGCAGGTTGAAAGAGGTGATTCTTCCCCTCTACTCTGCTCTCCTGTGACCCCACCTGGAATACTGCATGCAGTTTTGGTGCCCTTAACAGAAGAAGGACATGTTGGAGCAAGTCCAGAGGAGGTCACAAAGCTGATAAGAGGACTGGAGCTCTTCCTGTATGAGGGCAGGCTGAGGAAGTTGGGTCTGTTCAGCCTGGAGAAGAGAAGACTGCACAGACACCTCATAGCAACTTTTCAATATCTGAAGGGCCTACAAAGGAGTCAGAGAGGGACTCTTTGTTAGGAACTGCAATGATAGAACAAGGGGTAATGGGTTCAAACTGAAGCAGGGAAAGTTTAAGTTAGATATTAGAAAAAAGTTTTTTACTGTAAGGATGGTGAGACACTGGAACAGGTTGTCCAGGCATGTGGTGGCTGCCCAAACCTTGGTGGTGTTCAAGACCAGGTTGCATGAGGCCTTGAGCATCCTGATCTAGTGAGGAGGTGTCCCTGACCATGGCAGGGACAGTTGGGACTAGATGATCCGTAAGGTCCATTCCAACCCTTAAATTCTATGATGATAAATCTGAGTCTTGTATGCATTCTGTAAGTTCTCAAATACCTTACAATATACTATTTAAATGTAGATTGTCTTTTTACAGTTTGATTTCTGAACAAAGAAAAATTATTGGTCTTTTGATACCATAGTGATTGACTAAAGGGACAATCTTATCACAGTGGATTGTCATTATTCAATGAGTTTCGTCTACCCGTAACATAAATGGCACTCTTTAAAAGAAACAGTGGCATAATATAAAATGTATTTTAATCATGCCATCTAATTACAAGAAAGAGTAAATCACTTAAAAACCACATGCAAAGTGTCTTTGCTACCATGTAACAAAAAAGGGTAATTAGCAATAAAATAAGATAGTCCCATTTTGACAGACTAATGGAGTAGCTGAGACTTGCGGAATGCTCCTCCCACTGGGATACATGACAAAGGCAGAATCTTTCAAAGTTGTTACAGGGAAATTCCAAGACAATTTGGTTAATTATTTAAATCTGTCATATAACAACTTTGAAACTGCCTTTGTCTTCAGTTCAAATATATTCTTTGAAAAAAATTTCTTTTGTACTTGTACAGGTCTCAGAGTTGCATACGTTCCCAGGTTCCTGTTCAGTTCTACCAATTTACATCAATAACTGCTTAAGAAGAATAAAGCTTCATGGAAAATGGCTGGGTACATCTCAGGGACATTTACAGAAAAATGACAGATTTACAGAAACCACAATACAGTCCAGGCAAGGCAATATAGGAACGATGATGCCATTTTAAAAGTATGCTTTCAAATTCAGTATTAATGTATATTGCATCTTCAATTTAGATCCTTGGCTCAGAGTCTCCCACAGATTTTATTGCAGAGGCCCTTTTGCTTTTCATGGAGAGTCCAGGATGTCCCACATCACCCCAAATATCACTAAGTGCACTTAAACACAGTTTCTTTCGATCTTTGGAACTGAGCACGTCCTATGAATATTAGTAAATACTATTTTAAGAGGTAAATGCTTGGAGGTTTGTATCAGATGTTTTAGAATCTCCTTTTTTGTTCACTGAAAGAGCAGTTAGGCATTGGAATAAGTTGCTCAGGGAGGTGGTGGAATCATCTCTGAAAGTGTTCAAGAGGTGTTCAATGGATATGTGTTAGGGGTGATTATGTGGT
Source organism: Acanthisitta chloris (assembly GCF_000695815.1). NCBI lineage: Eukaryota > Metazoa > Chordata > Aves > Passeriformes > Acanthisittidae > Acanthisitta > Acanthisitta chloris. The sequence goes on along the minus strand of NW_008660924.1, from coordinate 15,512 downwards.
GCTGTATTGATGGTTGGACTTGATCTTGAAGGTCTCTTCAACTTGCATGATTCTGTGATGGCTTGTAAATGTTTAAATAAAGATTATTTTTTTCCTCTTAGAACAATCAAAATATTTATTTTCAATCTCAATAAAAGGAACTGTAAGAGGCTTCTATGAAAGATTCATTCCTCCCTGTCTAAGTCAGTAATTTTCTTAAAGATATCAACAAGATATTTTGGGGATGTAAAGAGATGTGGCAAAACTCCAGGATTAGATCTGAGAAGACTGAGTGCATTTGTATATGTATGTTTGATACTGACTGTACTATGTATTTCTAGACTGATGAGCAATGAATAACAATGTGTAAGAAAAATTTATCTCAAATCTTCAAAGTAAATTGTGAAGGTCCAGGCTCTAGAAGCTTGACAGGCACTGTTCTCATAGGTAACCCTATTTCATCATACGAGGACACATCTATCACATTTCCAGTGCAAACCACAAGCTCTGATTAACCACTCTGAAAACACAATTGCACACACCTGATCTACAAAGCCACATTCTGATTCCTGACTGGGACAGCCATGCATCAATTTTCAACCCTGCTCAGCTGGGACATAGTGAAAAATCACACACCACTGTGAACACTGTCTCCAGCAGTGGCTGCAGGAGAGGGGGAAAGCAGGGCAGAGAAAAGGAAAAGGTAATGTAACACCATTTGAGATCTAGGAATGAGATGAATTGTGTACAGAAAACCAATATAACAGTTTCAAAATACTTCCCAAGCTGAGAAGGTTCTTCAGCACTTTGTGGTCCACTCAAAGAATTTGTTTTGCCACTTTGAAGGAAACGAGTTAGCCTGAAATTTATAAGTAACTATGAAATAAAAGGTCTTTATTGATTTCTGTGCAACAACTGCTGCTCCAAAGGGCTGTATTTGGCAAAGAGCAAATACCAAGGGTAAATTTTTAAAAAACTGGGGGTGACCATTACTTGCATACTTTTCATTTTCATTCTCCACATGAAAGGATGATTCACTATGCTAGCTGTAAGCCACCTCAACCTGTGCAATCATCAGATATTTTACATAATTCTCAGGTGGACAATGGCAAAAAGCAATCTTATTCTCAGTTTATTGCAGTAATGTTAGTAATTAACTCCTGCTTATCACATATAGACCTCAAAACAAGTGTAAATTGACACTCCTTTATTTGGTGTAAATCACTAACAGCATTCCATACAAATATCACAGTTAGCCTAATGTGATTAAAATTAGAAGACTGAACTTCCCAAAGGCTCTCTAGCTGTACCAGTCTGCCTCTGCTCAACGTGTCAAAAGGTCTCACTCCTAAGTATATCCTGCTATATACCCCAGCAGATCCTACAGAAAGAAATAAGCAAGCAAACTAATCTAGGCAAGCAATGCACAGAAGCCTGTTATCACAGAAGCTGGTTATCTTCCCAACAGTAGATCAGCAAATTATGCAGTGAAGCATTTCCAGAGCCAGGGAGGAGATCAGCATTATTTGCATCACATCTAATTTTTGCAACTGGTGTAGGTTTTCTGCCTACTTTCTGTTGTTTATGAAATGTCCGATATTTGCATCTTTATGAATGAAGATGAAAGAGACATTTCTAAGGTGGTGTCTGAGTAGGAGTGGAATGAAGAGTGTTCTGCACCCACAGAAGAGCACTTAGAAAAACAGTCTGCTGTTGTTCAAACTTTTAGGATTTAATTTGGGATTATAATTGGTAATGATGTAATTTTAATGAAGGGAAGAATATTGAAAGGGTGTACATGATTGACTTTGGGTCTCCTCTCCCTGACTGCATATCTTACCTGAAAGACTTACGTTGTAAACACACCCAGAGGCCCCCTATGCTTCCACTGCTTCAGTTTAAAACATGGAATTTACCTGATTTTATGTTG
>NW_008660924.1:7725-13572 GCF_000695815.1 Acanthisitta chloris | reverse complement strand
TTAAATACAAAAGCTAGAAAGACAAACATATAATTCTTCAGCAATCAATCATAAAATGAATCTTTTAGTTTTCTCATATAGCTTGCCTACTAATTTGCAAATCTTACCAGATTAAACCAACTCATGTCTCTTCTCTACAGCAAAAATCATGAACACAAATCATGTCAGCCAATCCGCCAAAGAACACTATATTCCCACCAAAAAAAATCACAGTACTTCCTAGTCCCAATTATTTTCCAGAAGAACTGACACTGAGAAGTTACAGTATTCTTTTACTAGCTAAGACTGACACCAGGTTACTTTTCTGCCACTTTGGTTAAGCACTGCTGTAACCTGCACTGGTACTCCTCCACTGCCTAGAAATTAGAAGAACATAAATATAAAAATTATGTTTATTATATAGGAATATAAACTAGCCTCTTCCTTTGAACTTTGAAAGATTTTTTATACTTCTATTGCAGAACATCAGAAAATTATATGGATAAACATTTTTAGTTTGTTTCACATCTTTGGTCCTAAATCAAAGATAACTTTTTACCGGTCCATCATACTTCCGATAAGATTAATTTCTTTGTAATTACATGTGCAAGCTACATCTAAAAAGAAATTCTACCAAGGAATGTTGCTGTTCACAAATTATTGACTCCGTTCTGCTTCCATCGATATCAGCAATTAGTTTGCCGTTGATTTGAGAATATATACAATTATGTTCTGTGTGATTACATAGATATGGCACCTTCTCTTTGAAACTCTTTTCACTTAAAGCAGATTACAGACTTTTGCAAGCATAATGAGGAACTTCAACACTGAACTCCACCTAATCTTGTCTGATTAGAAAGCTAATGCTATATGTGGGTGATAGGATTATCGTGTCCAAGATTTCAGCACATGAGTGTCTCATGATAATTTCTCCTTCCTGTTTTAAAGGTGAAGATTTTTACTGACTGCAGCATTAAATACAAGAAACATGTATTAACTGCTTTCTAAATTTTCATGTAGCTGATAACAGAATGATTTAATTCTTCATAATGATTTTCTTCACTGAACTACAGGCTCAACTACAGAATCTTCAGAAACACCATTATTTGCTAATTTGTATTGGAGAGTTTGACACATCTACATATAAACAGAAAGGTATTCCATTTCTCAACACTATTTCAAAGGACTAAGGTATTTAGGAGATACTAACTCACCTGTAAAAATTTTTGGATAATGTAATTTTCTTAGCTTACAGAATCAAGATAGTGAACACTGCGAAACGTACTAAAATTTGGATTAAAATTGTATGAAGTAAAAATCCCCCATTCTTCTTGTCTTAGAACTTCTAAGAGAAACATCTGACATTAGAACAGCTGCCACTAAAAGTATGTGATGACATATAACATTCTACTTGCATAAATATCCAGTTCAGAAGAGTATGCAAGTCTCCAGTAGAGTTAAAACCCAAAGACATAAACATAATCCACAAGTACATTTTTATTATGTAAGTGTTCTTAGGACCCTGACTTACATATTTGAAGGTCATGGAGTTTTAGTCGTCCTGGTTAGCATGAGCAGGATCAGAAAGTTCTACAGAGTTTTAGCTCAAATACATTGTTCTGTCACGACATTTACGTGAAGTTTGTTAAATTCTTCATAATTTTTGACACAAGTGTGATATCAGTGGAAAGGCTGGGTAATCAGGAGTACGCCTAGACTTCCAGACTGAAAACTGAGTTATTAATTTCAGTGAAGCAAAACCAGATTTATATGAAGCTAAACATGATTACTATTTTTCTTATTCAGGAACAATTTTTGCTGTTCCCAGCCCTTAACTAAGAGTGCTTCTGACGTGCATGATTCTTAACTACCTGTCTCCCTGTAACCAGTCTCCCTGGTTACACTGCTGCAACTGCTGTAAGAATAGACACCACTGTTTTCCTATGGTTGTATGCAGTATATCCCAGTGTGGGAGGGGAGGAAGGAATTGGACTGACCTATAAGATAAACAGTAAACAATTATTCTACAGGAAGCTTCAAACTGTTACGTAGAGTTGAACTTTTGCAGATGTTACTTCACCCTTACTTTTGAGTATTGCCCCAAATAAGTGATTAAGATAAAAAAAGGATTTTACCTTTAGCTTATATTTTTAGAAACCTATCTTCTTGAATAAAATGTTATTTACTTTAAAAATAAAAGGTCATTTCCTTTTTCAGAAGGTGGACCTGACAGATTCTCAGAAAAAGAGGGTAGATTAAACAGTAAAAATTCAGAATTTCTATCTAGCAATCTCCTTATGAAACAAAGCGACTACATTAAAATTACATTATTGATAAAGAAAAACACAGGAGACATTCAAATTATGCAAGATGTTAAGGAAACCTCCCTGTCCAACCATTCAGGAGGCACCTCTGCACCTTGGAGCTCAATTTGCAGCTTAGACTGTAGCTGCTCATCAAGCTACCTTCACATACAAAGTCTGTGTTATGCAATGTAAGATCAAAATTGTAACACCCTGTTGCAATAAAAACTGCACATGAAAGCCATCTTTAAAGCCTCTTTAAAGCCTATCTCTACTTCCTTTTCAGTGCATAGGAGATTTTTACTGACACTGTTGGATTTTAGGTGAGGACCCTTATTATCTCTGAATGATTCATCAAGCAAATGCATCAGATACATAGAAGCAAAACTATGCCATAATCATAATCCATACCCTAACTAAAACACAAAAGACACTGAAATGTATTGTTTGAAATAGAATACACCCAACACACACAAGAAATGGAAGCAGACTAATTGGGAACTGCTTCCAACTCCTGCCTACACAGGAAAGTCATCATCATCACCATCTGATTTGAAATCTATAACCCTTGATTACCATGGACAATTTCAGCTTTACTTACATCCTTAGTTCATCACAGCTATCACACCAGTCCTAGAGTATCTGAAATGTAGGTCATGAATGTAGCTTTCTCCTACAGAAGGTATCAAAAGCAATACAATTAATCAAAAGCAATTTTTGATAGCAAACTCCTTACTGTTCTCCACTTGAGAAAGATCTCTATCATCTACAAGTTGTTGCAGTCTTAAAAAAAACCCCACCAATCAAAAACCCAAAACCAACCAACCAATGAAAAATTAGAAGGCAACAGAATTTTTCAATCAGTAATGTGCATAGTTTAAAGTGCCAAAGAGCTTCTTAACCACAGCTCCATACTTTAAATTATTATAGTTTAATATTTTAAATGTAGTCCTACAGTCAAGATCAGGCTAAAAGCAGACAGTACTGTAGCTAGGACTTGTATCTGCAAGTGATGCTCTGCAGGTAATGCCTAATGCAGATTCATTAGAAATAATTTCACAATAGGTACAATCTGAAGGGATTTAAAATCAAAAGACTACATCAAATCAGTCAAATCAATCAAATTGTTAATTTTGTTTCGTTCAAGTTGTTAGCTGTATCATGTTTTCCATCAGGTGGAAATCAGCTACTGATCCTTTGTAGCTTTTCACCAGTTGCCCAAAATTTCATGAAATACAGTCACCAAAACTAAAAAACTGACTCCATTTTAGGCTTTATCACTGGACATGTTACTTTATATATCTTACTGAGGATATTTTTATTTGAGCATCTAGATATCTTGCTTCATTATTGGACAGCAGCACGACAGTGCTGATAGATATTCAGGATAGCTACTAACACTCTGCTATCTTTATTTGCAAATCTTTCATTCTCTGTTCTGCATTTTATTATTCCAATCTCTTCACTTTGAAATAGTTCTCTTTTTTGCCCTTAATACTTTTTTCTAAGTATCTGCTGGCATTCCCAAGCTCTTTATTCAATTAGAATCCTTTCCTATGGTATACTTTTACTAATGGTATTTTTATTTTGATCCTAGAAATGGTGAAATCTATAATTTAATTACTACAATCATCAATGCTGATTTTCACCTTCAAATTCCCAAGAAACTCTATACCAATGATTTGAATGTCAGATGCATTTCACCCTGTTTTCCTTCTTATTGTCAGAATAACAAATTTGGCCAACACATTCCAAGAACTTGTTAGTATTTTACACCTTGCTACATGCTGTTATTGATGCTTTATATTTGACTAACCATGAAAGCACCTTTGTGATTTTTCTCTTTCATCATTGCTGTGGACTTTAAAGAGGTTTATCTCCTGACAGATTCTGCCTCACTGAGCAAGCATGGTTGCCTCAATATATGGAGTAATATCTTACTCCTCTTCTTCATCTGCCCTTCCTAGTAAGGTTTTGCATTTTGTATTCGCATTTCAATTATAAGACTTAAGAAGTTACTGCTAGGCCAAACAGATCACGATCTTGACAAAGTAATAAGAGTTCCAGCTCTTTACTTTGATATATTTTGCTAGAAGAAATACCTGAAACTGGTGTTTTAGAACTAAAATACAAGCTCAGTCCTATTTATATTAAACTGAATTTAATTAATCTTGGACAGTTATTTTTGATCTACTTCATCTATTTGTGTTCTCACTGCACAAATGGACTCACTAGATTTCTAAACGGTGCAGTACCATAGCATGTTGTTTAAAACCTGGCAAACTCATAACACTAAAAAAAATCAACCATAGGAAACATAAAATTTATTAAGAGTAAGGGTAACAGAACTTTTTTCAAATTAGAAAGTCTGATGCAAAATTTTTCAGTAGCTCAATAATGCTGGATACTTTTCCAGCTACTCTAAAGTCATTATTACCCTATCACCAAACACTCATCCCAGTGTCACATTGTACTTATATTGGTATGATATTACCTTTGAGAAAAAAAAGTAAAGTGTTTTATAGGTCTGTAATTATAAAATACATCAGAAACAATAAATGGACTGTCTGGTACAATTTTGAAAGTCTCCTTACATTTACATCTAATTTTTTTTAAGATCATTTACAGCTCAACAAGAAAACCTCTTAAGCCAATTGTTTCACTTTGTGGGTTCCTTCAATTGTAAGGTATTTAACTAATGTAATTTAAAATATACATTTTCTGGAAAGCACACCTTAATGTGAATATTATTTTAATGTGTTGTGCATGTTAATATATTTATTTTTATATCTTGTTCAATGAATCATTTATGAACATTGTAAGAGGTAAATAATATGATTTGGTAATAATAGCACAGTGCATCTGTTGTGTCTGAAGGAATAGCTACTCAAGAGTCCTAGGGAAACTTAGGAAATGAAGTGGTTACAGAACTGTGAGCAAGAAATTTATCTGAAAACCTACATTTCAAGCCATAAAATTCCCAAGCAGGATACACACTTAGACAGTGAAACAGAAAATAAAGTAGTATGTTATCATTTAACTGGCTCTTTTGTTGATCAGTTAGAGAAAAATCACACCATCTGTAGCAACTACTAACAGGTAACAACACAATTTTCAAACAAGGTTTTTTCTGGGTAAAAGACATACCACATCATTCTTTCTAACTCTGAGGGCTGCTCATCACTGCAGACATGCAGTGTGCAAATTAAACTTCTGCTCCAGCTGAGGCTGTACTATGCTCACTGAGGGATTCATCTTTGCAGGAGAGAAGGCAGTATTTGCACCATTAACCTTCTCTGAGACTTTACTGGGGGAAGATTTCTTCATCATTTTGATGTGATTGCATAACAGTCTAGGTATGGAAACCACCCCAAATAGAAATACATTCGGATATATCCTGGCCATGGGCTTAGTATCTGCAGTCTCATCCATTTGGGGCATAGCAAAGAGTGTAAATGATGCTTTAGAACAACTGTAAACTGTTTTCAGTTAATTCTGATGTTCTGATGATGATATGTCAAAATATTAAATATTCAAAATATTATTTATTATGTTGTGCTGGTTA
>NW_008660924.1:0-7414 GCF_000695815.1 Acanthisitta chloris | reverse complement strand
GTCTACACCTGAAGGTCCAGTGGTAGCTCTTGTCCTCTGGGAATCCTGTGCTGGTCCAAACCCCAGATTATATCCAGGTGAGAATGTCTGGCTCCCTCCTTTGGGGTGAAGCATCTCACAATGGGAGGATGTAATTCTATGGGTCATGCGGTGGGTCCCTGACAGCCCATTAAACAGAGACAGCCCCTGAGGGAGCCAGCAGGGATGAGTAGGAGATAACGATCACTGCCCCACCTGCTTTAACAGCTTGTGAAGATGATATTAGAATACATACTACATTGTAACCTAGGACATATGTATAGAAAATTGTATTTACATATTAAAATAATAAAAACATATTAATCAAAGAATCAAAATAACAACTTGTTAAATACATTTGCTTGTATTTTTTTCTTAAATATCCCTATGTGGGCCTTAAAGGCCCATGGATGTCAGATCCTCTCGCTAGTTCACGAACCAGTAAGAAAACAAAATACTCTGCATTTTAAAACTTCTAAGGAAAAAGAAATAGAGAACAAACTACATAACAAGAAGAGCATTGAACTGAATTGTTCAGCTGTTCTGCTCTCCCATTCTTTTTCATTCAGTTCTTCTTCCCTTGGCTCTTTTTCCAAACTGAAAGCTTTTTTGGGTGAGGGGGTGCTTCTGACTCTCTGTTAGTACAGATTGCTGGCATTCTGTACTAACAAGCAACTATCATAAACAACATGCACATTCTCTTTCATACAAACACACTAGATTTTTTAACAGTCAAGACTGGGGCTTAGAAAACAGATTCTATACCTTAGGGTAGAAAACTGGAAACTAGCTGAGATGAGATGAATGAATGAGCCAGATCCCAGGAGCTAAAGAACAGAAGTCGACAGTGCAAAAAGTAGCAAGAAGCATTGAAGAGACAGAAGTTTTCAGTCGTGAGTGGCAGTATTCCTGTCTGTTAGAATACATAACCACAATTCTAAATATCACAAGAACCAGTAAGTTTGCCACTAAATGCCTTGTACCAGGTCTCAGTTCTCAGTGCACTTCTATATAAAATTTAGCATAAAGTCTTTACTGTCATAACTTCAATTCAAATGATGCTACCTGCTTTCTGTCAAGATAAAACTCAATAATTTTTCTTTTTTTCACCTGTAAAACTCCTATAATTCCTGTATTACAATATAATCATCATCAAATAAAACTACAGTTAATTAAATTTCTTCAGTATACCTGGTACTACAGTCTAGAAAGCCTAATGTTCACTGCAGGGAAACTGGTAAAAATGATACTAAAGCATAAAAATAATGCACACATGGATAAACACCAGTAAAGAGGGAAGACTGAACTTGGTTTTTTAGAGACATATCATATTTCACAAATCTTTTGGACCACTGTAGGTACACACCAGCTCTTAAATTTTCTATTACATGTGATTTTCCCAGATCCAACTCTCCCTGACTCTTAATATACAGAATGGTCCTATAGCCTTTCTTACATTATACTAAATATATTTTCAAATGCCAGATAGCTCCTGACACAAACACAAACTTGGCAGCAGGCAGCAAACATATTAAAATATGAAAAAATCACTTCTTTGCTCAACTCTAACTACCTTTTTAATGCTGTTGCTTTACCATTTCATTAACCAACCTGCCTTACAGTTTAATTTCCTTTTTTTTGTTTATTTGGTTGGGGTTTTTATTGTTGTTGCTGTTTGCTAAATCTGTTTCAAATTTTGAAATCTGATGTCTTAAACATTTACTTTGGTGATGAGACTGTGAAACATTGCTTCTATCTGTTTTTAATGGGGGATATCTAGATGTCTCTTGAAATTCTCTTTCTCAAATGCAAGACTATAGAAGGTTGTAAAATTAAAGAGAGAAACTTTGGATTAGAAGCAGAAATGACTGTGGGAACTAGGTGGGACATCAGTAAAAAATATCTGAAAACATGCGTATCCCCAGAGTAAGAATGTGGACAGGATCATTTTACAATAGCTAATATCCACTTGTATCAGTCAAGGTAAGAAGGAAAATTAAATTATATGTAGAAATTCCAGAAAATACATGACACAACCTTCATGAAATATTTCTATGGGATTTTTGGTTTATTTGTTTATTTTTCATCTACTAATGCAACACTATTGGTGTTTCTAACAGTGGTAGCCACAGTCTAGGCAGGAGATACTATCACCATGTCATCTGGTTCAACTCAGGGCAACAGTAGTGGAGAAAAATGCTCATAGATTTCTCAAGAAAAAGACTTTTTACTGCCTGTAAAGAAGAGATAACTACTGATGGTGTGAAGAGAACATGTAAACAATCACAAGGGATACAGTAGGATGGGATGAAGGATAACATCAAGGTACCTGTTAAGAAAGTCAAAAGGAAGGTCTGAACTGGTAAAGTTCAGATGGGATGTGTTGGTACATGATATTAATAATCCTACTGATAACAAAACAGGCCATACTGGAAAATCTCGTATTTCCTAACGTCTCAATTCCTGTCTATTTATAATAGCAACAACTTGTACCAGGATGTTTCCATAACTGTTAGTATTTCAGGAAATAAAACTGGATGGTGACATGCTGACAAGGAAAACTGCAAAGCCCAATTTAAATTTTTCAGTGTAGGGAGTGAAGCTTTTTTTGGTTTATTTAACCACTCTAGGCAATCTACTTAGCCACTCTCTAAACATTTCTCACTAATGATTAACTAAGCCAAGCTTCCAAAATAACTTTTTCAATGCTCCTATTTTCCATATGCTATGTTTTCACTGTTGTAGTCTGCATCCCAGATGATCCACACCCTTTCTAAGTATCAGGCTTTGAGAGTAAGTGCCAAGATAACATGAAGAGGATCGGAGGAAGAAGCATGGAAACTACTGGGGAGCAAGACCTGTGGAGGAAATTCTTTGTAAACAGTCTACACTTACAAAACTGCTCAATTTGAGAGGATTTTTGCCTGTTTGTTTTCAAGAAATTGAAGTTTCACAGATGCAAAAGAGGTATAACACTTAAAATTGTTACCAGTTACTTTTCGTATGTACTGTTACTTTCCCACAGCTTTTCTATATCCATTTGTCACAGCTTTGTATCACAACTACCTGCCTTTCTAAATACATTCACAGCTTCAACTTCTGCTGCTGTCTTTGCGTATGAAACGCAGTTCCACAAACATCCCTGTGATATATTTGAAGTCTTGCACAGAATCATTCATGCCATATGGATCAATAGCTTGCTACATGCTGAATCAAGCCATTCTTTTTAAGTCAGACAAAAGATTATGACTGCTTCCATTTAGAATGCCATATTTCTAAAGCAGATATTCCTCTAAAGTGTCCTGACAAGATTAGTACATTAGTGTTATCACCACACATATTTACATTAATTAATTGACTCCAATACCTGTCTCTTTATAAAGCTCATCCTTCTTTATAATGTTATCAAAGTCTTAATTACCTACAAAACAGGAAAGAAGCTCGTTTGAAAGTACTATTACTTGTCTGCTTACATCCCAGGGACTATTCGCGAGTGAGAATGTTAGCTCACAGACGGTGAACATGCAGGGAAGCCGGAGCTGCTCCTGTATCACCATCTAGTGGGGGAAAAATCCTCCTCTCGTCACGCAGCTGAACTCCGTGAGTGTGAAAGCTCCACTGATGGATTGATTACACATTGCCTTCTTTATCTGAATCTTTATGCCCCAAGATCAATTAACTCCCAGAGAGGAGTCTGAGAGTTTCATCAGAGTGTGTTCAAAAAACCAAGAACTCTGGGTACAACAACAAAAAACCTTTTACCACACTGGACCAAAAATTCGGTGTATTTTTGAACACCACAATTTTCATGTTTGGAGCTTAAATATTAGAAACCGTTCCCTAACTGTTATTTGTTGTAAATAGCCACTACAAATAACGGGTTTCTTGCAAACCAACAAGCCACAAAACTGCATGATTATTTTAGGAAAATAAAACATCTGGTCACAATTTGCTCAACTGCTGAAACAGGGACAAGAAGGCACTAATGAAAAAACACATCTATGCAGTAAACATTCAGTAGAAGAAGATTTCCAACACTTTTTATCCTTTTTGCAACTTTAAAGCAATAACTAATGACATAGTAAAGCAGAAATTGGGTTCCTGGACAAATTTTACATCCAGTGAGGTTAAACTTTAAAAGCTATAACTTGATATTTTCAGAGACATTAGAGGGACATGGTAACTGTTCATAAAATTTTACTGGGGCTGAAGTATTTTAGTGTATGTGCTTCCAATAGATTTCAACTATTAAAGGATGTAATTTTTATCTTCACATGTCAATATATAGCTTAGTGTTCTTTTTCTGACCTAACTATGTATTTCCATACCTGACTATATACACAGAATCACAGAATGGATCAGACTGGAAGGGGCCACAGTGGGTCATCAGGTCTAACCTCCCTGCTCAAGCAGGGTCATCCTAGAGCACATGGCACAGGATTGCATTCACAAGTCTTGCATATCTCCAGTGAGGAAGACTTCACACCCTCTCTGGGCAACTTGTTCCAATGCTTGAGCACTTGCACAGTAAAAGAGTTCTTCCTCATTTTCAGGTGGAACTTCCCGTGCATCAGTTTCTGCCCACTGCCTCTTGTCATATTGCTTGGTACCACTGAGAAGAGCTTGGCCCCATCCTCTTGACACCTTCCCTTCAGATACTACAGACATTGATGAGATCTCCTCTCCGTCATATCTTCTCAAGGTGGAACAGGCCCAATTCTGAACTTTTTTACACAAGAACTAGACAGAAGCTGACAGATGCCATGAGGAACATTCAGTTTAAAGCACTGCAAAAAACCCGTTGATACGGACTACTTTAAATATCAACTGAAGGTAGCCATGGTGATTTCTACAATGAAAGGTTTATAGCTGTTTTGAAAGACTGAACCCAGAGCATAAATAGGGGTTTTATATTATCTCTTTTTTATTTCTAAAGGAGGAGAAACAAGCTGTAGCTTTGTAACCAAGAGAAACCCCAAAACAACAAACAACAAACCCCAACGTCGTTGTTTAAACCCAGGCAGCAGCCCAGACTCACACAGCTGCTCGCTCACTCCCCCACCAGGGGCACTGGGAGAGAATCAGAAGCGTAAAAGCTAGAAAACCTGTGGATTGAGTTAAAGGCAGTTTGATAGGAAAAGCAAAAGCACCACACATAAGCAAAGCAAAACAAGGAATTAGTTCACTGCTTCCCATGGGCAGGAGGTGTTAATCCATCTCCAGGAGAGCAGGGCCCATCACAAGTAACGGTTACTTGGGAAGACAAATACCATCACTCAAAATGTTCCTTCCTTCCTCCTTCTTCCTTCCACTTTATATGCTGAGAATGACGTTGTATGGCATGGAATATCCCTTTGGCCAGTTTGGGTTACTTGTCCTGTCTGTATCCACTCCTAGCCTCCCACGTACCCCCGATGTCTTTGACAGTATGCCAGTATGAAAAGGCAAAGGTCTTGGCTCTGTGTAAGCACTTCTTAGCAAGAACAAAAGCATTTCTATATTATCATCACTGTGTTCAGCACAAACCCAAAACACAGTTCCATACTAATCACTATGAAGAAAATTTCTCTACCACAGCCAAAACCAGCACACCCTAACACCTCAAAAAAAAAACCACCTCAAAACCAAACCAACAGAGAATCATAGCCATCTGCAAGGCTGTAGTGTGAGAGTAGAGGTCCTTTTTAACTGGAGGGAGGATCAGGAGGTCCACAGAATCAACCATCAAGAGTTCTCAGTGCTCCCAACACTTCCTTGTATGGAAAGGAAAGCTCTACCTTTGATTGAATACAAGCAAATAACAAAATTCACAGAGTGAATACAGTGCCCTAGTTTACCTTCTTTGTTCAACATCTCACCCAAGTTCTCTAAGGAAAAGGAAAGATTTCTTATATGCATAGTGGTAAATGAAATATTGCAATTTATTGTTGCTATTTTGCAAAATGGGTTTCCTTCTCCTTTTACTTTGGAAGGCTGTGGTTGCAGCTGTACTCCGTGTCTACTTTCTAGATTAGAAAATCAGGCCTGATGCTGAAACATAAACCGAATGCTCAAAACACTTTTCAGAAAAGAAGTTATGTGGCTGTAATTAAATACTGTAATGCCTAGTATGTTAAAGGAAATATGATACCAATATTCATGATTTATCACACACCACCTTGCCTGGCCTTAAGCAGATAAGGAACTGTAATTCACAGATCCTTTCACATCACTTGCAAAGCTTCTGGAAAAAGATCTCCCGCACTAGTGCAACTCCCAGAAGCTTCTCCACATGTTCCTTGCTACCAACACGTGCTTAACAACCTTAATAACTTGCAGTAAAAGTAACAATTTTGTTCTGCATGTATGTTAAGCTATATAGTCTCTTCCTAAAAAATGCATGGCTCCGTTCAGAGTATTATCCCATGGGAATGAGAGAATAAAAGAGAATGCAAAGTAAAAGAGTGGTTCTGAGAAGGAGCCTTGACCTGGAAAACACATGAAAGATGGAAGATACTGAAAGAAAAACATTTAATTGCAGGCATTAAGGTCAGGGAAAACTCCAAAGAAATCAAACGGTGTGAACCTTGGAGACAGTCTGAGGAAAGGAAATGGGGTTTCTTGTGTTTAATACAGCCAAGTGACTGAACAGCCTACGACCTGGGAAGTTCATAGGGTTTTTTACACACTATTATTTGGGACAACTGGAGCTTTTGGACTGCCACTAGAAGTTGAGAAAAAGCAGGACTAGAGTATTAGAGGATAGTCATAGAAACAGAAATTTGAGCTAAATGGCCCCTCACATTCCATTATTTTTAAAACTAAGGACATTTACTATACTTTTCTGTAATTCCTTGGCAATTGCAATTGGGAAAGACTCTATCACAAAATCCATGCCACCTTCTCTAAGACATGTAAGTGCTTACATTGAAAAACACACATTAGGGCCCCATGTGTCAGATCAGGACACTTCCATTTCTCCAGTTACTGCTGAAGACAAGAGTCTGTGGAAGGTGACTCAGCCCCCCAAACAGGAGCAGCTGCTCCAGCTGACCCAGGATGATGCACAGTCTCAAGGGTAAGGAAGCTGCACACCTGGGGCAAGTGGGTGCTGTGCAAGGACTTCAAAGTTCTCCTCCAGGAATCATAAAAAAAGAAATAACAAATCAGTTTACCAATCAGCATTTAAGCATTGTCACACATTTCCACAACCCTACGAAGAAACCACGTTGGATGACTTTACCTGGTGGCACTGAAGCCCATTTTGCAGGTGGTTAGAGCACGGAGTACTCAACGCTCCTATCTGCCCGCGGTATTCCAGGGCAGCAGAGCCTGGGGCAGGATCCCACCTTCAGAGCCTTCTGCACGGGGTGTTTGAGATCCCACCAGCCCCGGGCAGACCCTCCTGCCCGAAGTG
>NW_008660923.1:2124-2673 GCF_000695815.1 Acanthisitta chloris | reverse complement strand
TACCTTGCCTATCCCTTCTGAAGAGCTCGTAACCATCCGTGGAAGCACTCCAGTCATGCGAGCTATCCCATTTTTCTGTGATGGTGACTACATCATAGCTTTCCTGCTGCACAGTGGCCTCCAGCTCCTCGGGTTTGTTACCCATACTGCCTGTGTTAGTGTACATGCACTTCAGCTGGGCTGATGATTTAACTCCTAACTCTGGTTTCCCACCCTTAGGCTCATCTCTAGGAAGCCTGGTTTCAAGCTCTTCCCCCTTTGAACCTAGTTTAAAGCCCTCCTTATCAGCCCTGCCAACTTATGGACTAGAATTCTTTTGCCCCTGCTAGAGAGATGAAGCCCATCTGACTCTAGCAGGCTCAGTAACGCAGAATATGTCCCATGGTCAACAAAGCCAAAATTGTGCCGGTAGCACCAATCCTTTAGCCACCTATTGATAAGGTGGGTTTTCCTACTCCTCATCCATCCCTTCTACTGCTGGAACTGAAGCAAACACCACCTGTGCTCCTGTCCCATTAACTATTCTGCTCAGTTTATTGAAATCATTTT
>NW_008660923.1:0-2072 GCF_000695815.1 Acanthisitta chloris | reverse complement strand
TAGCACCCGGGAGTAATCAGAGGTCCAAATGCCCTCAGGGAGTCTCCTGCTGATATCCCTTACCTGAGCCCTGAGTAGGCAGCACTTCCCTGCGGGATGTGTCTGGTCAGCATATAGGGCCCTCAGATCCCTTCAGAAGGGAGTCACCTAATACAACTACCCATCTTTTTTTTTTTGTAGCTGTGGCAGTAATGAGTCTAGAAGATGAGGTGCAAGCTGGAGACCCTCCAGATGGATCTTCCTTTTGACTGTCCTCTGCCTGACTCTCTGGGTCCAGAGCCTCATGCCTGTTTTTTAAGGGTAACTGGGGAGGTGATGGGGATTGGGAGGGGATTCTTTTACCTCTTCCGTCAGGGACTTGGTTTGCTCCCTCTGCCTGATGGCAGGAGGGGCAGGGCTTCACTGTCTCCCGCTGAATTTCTTTTGGACCCAAAAGTGTGTGACTCCAGGAGTCTATTCCCCTTTCACTGTCCCTAATGCTTCTTAATCACTCTACTTCTTCCTTGAGCTCTGCCACCAGGCACAGCAAATCATTTGCCTGCCCACATCCTGGGCAGGTGTGACTCACACTGTCCTTTGAAACTAATGCCCTACCAAGGCACTCTGTGCAGCCAGTGACCTGAATAGCTGCATCCTTCATAGAGGGTTCTGTCTGGGTTAGAACATTCCTCTTGGTAGCAGCAGCAACAGTTTTTGCTCATGCCAGTATCATTGCTGAGTCTAGCTGAGCTGTGGAAAAAAAGAAGAAAGCAAAAACAAAGTAAAAAAAGAAAGCAGGGTGGCCGTTCCCTGACTGCCTACCCTGTCTGCACCAACTGGCATGCTAAGTGCCCTCACTGACGTGCCCTAACCCTGTTTGCCTCCTCCTGTTTGCCCTCTCCAGGTCATTTGCGTTCCCTGAGGAGGTTTAAATCTCCCTCCAATGAGCACAGTCCTGCCCCTGGGCAGCTGTGCAAGCCTCCCACAGGCAGCTGATCTCAGCTCCAGATGATTTGATTATGTCAAATGTGAAATAAGCAAATGGAACACAATGGAAAGAGGTATTCAATACTTGACGGAATTGGCTGTGAGAGAAATGATAGATTTTGACCCAAACAATACCCAGCTCCCCACAGATCCAGATGAAGTTTTTTGTAACCGACCCACATGGCAGAACTTTGTGCAGAGTGCACCAACAGTACATAGCAACCCACTGGCAACTTTGGTTTCAAAGGACACACTGCCATCAGTGGATGATATGACAGAGCAACTCCAGGAGTATGAAGAGAGTACCACTGGTGCTCTCATAGCAGCTGTGGAGAAATTATCAGAGAACTTGTCAAAACAGTCTGAGGAGTTCCAGCAATTCAGGGAGGATTTGCTCTACTATGCACCTGTATGAGCTCATTTTCAGCTTTGATAGCAGGCGTCCTCAGGCTCAAGAGAGAGAATAGCTCTAATAGCAGCTGTGGAGAAATTATCAGAGAACTTGTCAAAACAGTCTGAGGAGTTCCAGCAATTCAGGGAGGATTTGCTCTACTATGCACCTGTATGAGCTCATTTTCAGCTTTGATAGCAGGCGTCCTCAGGCTCAAGAGAGAGAATATAGAAGGTACACAACATGGGGTGTCCTATGGTTTTGCCTGAAGGAACAAGGAGAGGATATGACGAAGTGGGATGGATAACCTACTTCTGTTCTAGAGGCAAAGGTGCGGGAATTGCAGGAGAAAAACCCCCGCAAGTGCGTGTTCCTACAGGAAAGTAGCTGCTCCTGTCTCCAGTAGGCAGGATAGAAAGTTTGATCATACTGCTGACCCTGAGGAGGGAACTTCTAGTCCACACCTACAAGACGTTAATGGGAACTTTATGATCAGGATTAGAGGGGCCCTGCCTCCAGCCAGGTGGAGGAGAGGGACAACCAAGCTTACTGGACCGTATAGATTCGATGGCCTGGCACGTCAGTCCCGCAGGAGTACAAGGCTTTAGTTGATACCGGTGCACAATGTACCCTAATGCCATCAAGACATGTAGGGGCAGAATCCATTTGTATTTCTGGAGTGACAGTAGGAGCCAAAGAGATGACGGTATTGGAG
>NW_008660922.1:33324-41769 GCF_000695815.1 Acanthisitta chloris | reverse complement strand
GAAGTTTAGGTTGGATGTGAAAAAAAAATCTTTTCCGGTGAGGGTGGTGATACATTGGCACAGGTTGCACAGGGACAGGCAGGAGGTTGGGACTAGATGGTCTGTAAGGTCCATTCCAACCCTTACATTCTATGATTCTGTGATGATTCTAATAAATACTCCCTGCTAAATCCACAATATTTGAAAGATACAAAGGAGGACAGGAGAAAATGAGGAGAAAAATTACAGCTTTCCATAACATTTGATTATATAGTTTGAAAATGCTCTTTTTTTTTTGGAGACAGATACTTTTAAATAAATACATACTTCTCCAAAATAAAGACTCTACCAGGAGACAGCACATATGTCTTATCTTCCACATGGAGTAAAGAGCATATTCTGTGTCTGTAAACTATATTCCTGGTTCACCAGGGTTCTGTAGGCCTTCCCTCTTGTTTCTGATCCCTCTCCATAAAGAAGAATGGCAAATTTGTTGCTTAAGCTTAAGGAATTTACTCAACCCCAAGAGAAGGATCCAGTGTGAAAGAAAGCACTATTGACCAACCTCAGAATCCACTAGCCAAACTGATACTGATAGGCTTGTGGGAATAATGTACATTATCCAGTTGAAGATATGTGCCTTCTCACCATAATCCTGGTTGCCTTATGAATTGAGAAAAGGTACAACAAATTTATGAATAGGATTTCTAAAAAGCACAAACAAACAAACAAGAAAACTCCTACACTTCAATATGACAGTGATTTGAAAACACCAGTTTGTTTTCAGTCTGTGCAAATAACAAAGGGTTCCATTAAGACCAAAGACATGTAAAAACACTGCTCTTCAGGGCACTAGCTGGACAAAGCATATACTGCTCAATAAAGTAATATCCAAGGTAAATATAATGCTCCAGTAGAGTGAATTAAGCAGTTAAAAAAATTCAATCATGGGATGGAGGGGAAGAAATCTATTCAATATCCTTGTTGCTGATCCATTAATGGTTAGGTCATGGTTGACTTTACTTCTAAGGTTCAGTGTTTTTCATTCACGAGATCAATATAAAGGACAGGATAAAAGACTTTTTTTTCCCATGCAGCACTTCAGTTGGGTATCTCCACCTTGTCATTTCACAGCATGTAGAAGTGCTGAATGCTGATCCTGTTTGCTTTTTACATATAGCATTACCTTCAAAATGTTTTCTTTACTATGTCTTCATTTAAGCACCAACTTTATCAAAGTAGCTTTCCTACAGCTATGGGATCTCCCCTCATTTTTACTGTAAGCTATTCATCAACACTTTTATAATTAGGCAAAATGTTCCAAGAACCTAATAAGAGCAAAAATACATTATCACATATCTTGATCTGACAGTTCTTAATGATGCTCTGTTGTGTACAGAGAACAAGATAGGAAGAGAGAGATCAAAGTGACAATAGTAAGATGATTCTCACAGACAGCAAAAACTGCTCTCGTTTGTTAATGTTTCTTCTTCATCTTTCCCTCTATTGACTAACCAACAGAACCAAGTTTTTAGAAATGCATGATTGTGATAAATCAATTTGGCATCAAGTTTTAAGCTTCAGGGTGCAGTAGGCAGGACACAATGAGTCACTGTTGTAAAGCAAAAGCAGAGAAAAAATAGTAATATGGACTCAGAGCTAGACTAAGACAGGAAAGGGAGAATAAGGATAAGCATTTGAATCCATTCAAATGATAGAATTACTAAGCTAGACACAACTTGGTCTTTATTGCACTACAGTCTAGAAATCTCTATACAAAGCTGAACTGTTCCAGATGTATCCAAAAGACAAATACAGCCTATGGAAAACTGAAATTCACTGCACTATCGGAACAAAATAAGTGAAAAAAGACAAATACAGCCTATGGAAAACTGCAATTCACTGCACTATTGGAACAAAATAAGTGAATGAGCAAAATTAGAGAGTTATATTTCTAAGTATTCTCATGGGTTTTATACACTGGTCTGGGAATAAACGAAAAGACCTCCACAAAGTGGTAAAATAAACTTCCAGTGTTGCAGAGCATCAGAGATCTGACTGAAGGGAATGTGGACTGTCTCCTCTAAGTCATTAGGTCTTCAGCAGTGAATGGCAAATTTCTGCTAGCATCACACATTGTCCTCTCTGATTCACCACTGTCATTCATCTCACTGCTTTCAAATTTATAAAGATGCAGATAAAGTATAAATATTCATGTCATATTGAAAGAAAAAAAACAAAACAACAAGAAACCAAACATGCAGCTTTCCTTCTTAGTTAGGAAAGGACCAAACATGAAATAGTGCACCAATGTCTAGATTAGCTTCCCAGTATCTGTAAGAAATCAGGATTTTGGAAATGAAAACACAGAAGAAAATTTCTGCTTTCCTTATATTACCTCTCACCATTAAGACATCAGGGAAAGGCCACTCAGAAGTCTTTCAGAAATAAACACTTAAATGTTTATTTCATTCTATAGATGCAGTTAAACTAACTGCATCCAGCAAATGGCAGGAGAGTTCTTGTTAACTTCCTTGTGTTTCTTCATTAGATACAAATATTTCCCTCCTTCCCTTTCCCATCTCCTGAGACATTTACCATTCCTGTTCCCTTCACTCAGTTTCATTGCTCAGTGGATTGTTCTTCATTCCCTGTCTCATTCAACTTGCATGATTTTCAGGCTGCTTTCTGCTTGTGATTACTGTTCCAAGCCCTTAGCTAGTGGCTTAAGAGCTCAACATGTCTTGTAATTGAAATAGTTCTGTAGCAAGGAATCTTTATAGATTTAAAACCGTAAGTTCTACAGGATAAAGCAAGGAATCTTTATAGATTTAAAACCATAAGTTCAACAGGATATAAATTTATTAAAGGCAGGATCTCTTATGTAGTGTATTTTAGTTTGTATTACAAAGCCATATTTGAGATTTTGTGGGGTCTTTCCATTAGGCTTTTGAGAGCAACTCCGGGGTCTTTCCATTAGGCTTTTGAGAGCTAAGTGCACATGAGTGCAACTCTTTTTACTCAGTGATATATACATGATCAGCATTTGGTATGAAAATCCCCTCTGCTAAACTGCTTTTTCCTCATGGTTTGGATCAAAATTTCTTGTGTTTCTTTTCCTCCTTGAATATAAAGATAGATATGTGTGTATGCATGTTTGCAAATATATATATATTCACACACAGGCACAACACATGTCTACTGAGTAAGTGATCAGACTTTGACTCCCTTTGCTCTGTCATACAGATTCACTGTGTTTTTAAGCTATGAGCACACAGTACTCTTAACAGGGACAAATAAATAGATTACATTATTGGGACTTAAGCATTTCTACCTTTATGCTCTGTTATTTCTCAGTTCTATTATTCCTTTTTTTCATGAATTTTGCGCTAGGTGTTTATAAGCATTTAATTTTATTTTCCCCAGATAAAATATGTGCAAACTTCTTTTACTTTTCACTCTACGACAGCAATTCGATTACTTTTCTAAGGCTTGCAAAGGAATTTCACTAAGGAAGAAACCCTTCAGCCAAGCAAGAAACAACAAACCATCTCTGTGTCTTCTGGCATAACATCTCTAGGAGCAATCAAAGGAATGAAATCTACCTGTACCCTAAGAAGAGAGGAAAATAATATGGGCTGTCACACAGGAACAGAACACGTGAGGAAGTAGTAAGGACTAGCAACAAGTTTACTTGTGGTCCATAGTGATGTCCAACATTTGGATATTCCTGCAATGAGTGCTCAGTGAATTTATATTTCTGGAATACAGAATCACAGCATCCTCTCAGTACAGCAAAACAACTAAAAATGCAAAGTGCCTCAAAACTATTAATAGAATCCAATGGACTTCTCAATTAAAAGCAATTTATAATACCCAGATAATGACAAGCTCTTTAAGACTTTATGAGTTTCCCTTCCATTCCTGAGAAGTATAAAGATTCACCTTGTTATTAATATCCGAGTTTGTTTTGTTCTTGGCAACAGATACCACTCTGAGAACAACAAAAAACAAGACAAGGACAACTACTACAGAAATTTCTCGTTTCTGCCAAACAAGGAAAAATCCACAGTTTTGCTGTTCAATTTTAACACATTGTTGTCTCATGAATGCAGCAATACCTTCAGCCACAAGCTCTTGGATACACTGCCCAACTCCAACCTGCCTTGCCTTCGAGTCAGCAAGGAAGAAGCAAACAATTGGCAGGAGTTAAATATGCTCTGGTAGCAGCCTGCTGCCCAACCAAATCACACAAGATATGCTTTAGGGAAGGTCAGACAGACTTCAGGTGTTCTGATCCATTCCATCTCACATCAGCAATACCTCAGTCACAGGGGTCATCCTTCCCTTCTGCTAGAGCAAATCTCAGTGCTGTGCACAGAAAAAGAGCTTGATTGCAACACCAGGTTAAAGTTATAAGTCTAGGAGTCACTATTTATGGCCCTGTCACTGTTTTTTCACTTTGGACAAGTCAGCACAAATTTATCTGTTCAGTCAAAGCAGTTGAGGCAGCTATTTCTCCTCCCACATGTGGCAGTATAATTCCTGCTCCAAAAAAAAAAAAAAAATAAAAAATAAAAAAACCAACCCAGATTTTCATTAATTACTCAAGGTAGATTAATAACCCAAATTAGTCCAGCACCCCATTCAACACTCAGATCACTTGTTAATGAGAGTCAAATGAGCTCTCCTTTGCTTCAATGGAAAAACATAAAACACAAACACACAAAAATCCTAACACAAAACAACCACCCACAAAGATATGGTCATGATTTAGTTTAGACACAAGGAACAACTAACACACTGTCACGGCTAATATCAGTGCATTTTTTTCCTATGTAATTTACTTTGTAAAGTGTTTCTGCCGTTAATCATATGAAATTTCTCTCCTCACACACCTCTCCTCCACCTCTTAATAGTAGAGGCTATGCTGTTTCATCTTTCATTTGCTTGTGTGTGTGTGTCAAGGGCAACCAAAGACAACACACAAAAGCACAGCATGCTCCACGAGTATTTATTGTGGCACATGCTCTGTTATTTATCCTAATAAAATTACTACAGCACAGAATAGAATTAACAAGGTTGAAGGTAATTGAGCTGATATGTCATTGTGTACTAATTTTAAAAGGGTATTTGAAATGGTAAATGGTTTGTTCAAGAGGTTTCGATTTGAATCTTCTACGAGGCACACACAAGATATTCATGGGATTTCAAGTTGTTGCACTTGGGAAAGATGGGAGGGATTCCCCCCTAGTTTTTAAAGACAGGCAGACTCAGATGAGTTTAGTTTTCTGGTCACACAAGCACAAATTACTCCTTGGTCCAAAACAAACTAATGGCTTAACCTCTTAGATTCAAGTTTCCTGTCTGTAAAACGGTGATGAAACTCAATATCATCTTGTTAGAAGGATTCAGTAAATCAGGACATAGTTGCTAAGCACTGTGAATATGAAGGGCATAATTACCTAATTACTATGTATTATAACATTAAGAAATACTCTTAGGTGAATGACACCTAAAATATCATGACATCTGATTTCAAAACACGTCAATAAGGAAAGAGTTGCCAAAGATTTCCATGGAACTTGATAACACAAGAGGAGCTTTGTTTTCTTCCTACTTGGCCTTTCTACTTTCTACTTTTCCAATCTGATTTCTAACCACTTAAGTCATAGGAGCTACTGCTAGGATGAGAGGCTTGTGTCTAACATTGGTCAGTAGGGCAGGAAAATGCCAAGTCTGACAACTTTTGCAGGAACACACAAACTGTTTTAGCTCTCATACATTAGTAAACACTGGTACACTCACCAGCTTTTCATAGCAGGTTAGCTTAACTCTTGATTTATACACCAAGAATAGTAAAATCTTAATGTATTTTTACTTGGAAAGATAAGAAGGAAATTTACTTGTGTGACACATTCCATTCCTAATTTAAGAGCATCCCTAAAACCCAAAGCATGAGTTAAATGCCTCTTTTTAAAAAGGATATTAAAGCAGAATACAATCCCAAACATTTTAATACTGTTTATGGAAGGCAAACATGCAAGTGGAGGAAGCAACTGAAAGGGATATGACACTGGAATCATTTGTGCAACACTAAGAATGTTGGTCAAACATGAAATGAGAAATTTATGTTCTGACTTCATCCTAGAATTCTGGCACATAAAAGACATCCTACTGTTATATTCAAAATCCTGGCCAGACAGTGTACAGAAAAGGGAATCACTCTCTCAATCTCTGACATTAATTTTGACAAAACTTTATCATAGTCTGTGTAAACCCTGTTGGTTCTATCACTGGTCAGTTCCCCACAGCTTCCCCAAAGCTCTAACTTGGGTTTGTAAACTGAACCAGAAAATCAAGTCATTCATTTCTTTTACAACAACAACGTCCCAAACACTGTCTTCAGGTTCTGTACCAAATACTCACAGGCTGCCTAGAGGGGCCTAATATTTTTTTTATTGCAACTTGGATTTCCTCTTTCTGTGAGAATATTCAGTAAACAAATTGTTTAGAAATGAAAGAATTAATTGAACGAGAATATATGTCCCAAGACCAAACTGCAATATAAGCTGTTGAAACAGATTAAACGTGTTTGTTTTTTGGCTTTAAGGAGAGTAACTGCCTTGTAATTTCCCAATAAGTTGATATTCAAACATGTAAGAGTCACTCAAACAAGGGTTTTCCCTCAAGGAGAACTGCTGTTCTGGCAAGGAAATGAAGCAAATCAGAGCTTTTGAAAGCTGATGCATTTTGGAGGGTGCAGGGCAAGGGCAACTCACACCCTCGTGCCACCTCATATGCAAGGAGAGGTGTGGGAGGGTTGACATAGCAAAAAAATCCTGGGATTTTATTCAACTAAAAACTAAAGCCATCAGATTCTGTTTGCAAACTGAAAGCATCTTGTTAAAAAACACGACACGTCCAAGGCTTTATGAAAACATTTTCTTGCATTGGCAGTGAGGAGAAGTCAAGTTATCTCAGATTCCCCCTCTGCTGAATGAACCAAGTCATTAAACTGGCATTTGCATTGAAAGGCTTTTCACAGGGCTTTCTGTCAGCCCTTTCAAACAGGGCTGAAATGAATGAGGGCCAGCTTACAAATGATGCATTGTGGGATGTATGTGGGAGCAAACAGCCACCATTGTGAGTGCAGGTGGGAAAGAAAAATGAATAGACAAGGAAGCTCATGGAGATGAAGAATCTCATTATTGATGGACTATGTGCATGCCTTTAATGAAGTTTACCCAATAAAAGATGGATTTTCCCCTGATCCTCCTCTTTAAAAATTAATTACCTTGAAAGATCTACAATGGTGAAACATCTCAGAGATTATACATGATTCTTTCTTGTTATTATAATACTAATGTAGATGTAGAAATAAACTTCCTACAAGTGTCTCACAGCATTTAAGTATCTCTAAACTCAATCTCTTACAGAAATACCCTCCTAGTTTTTCATTCAGATGAGGAAACTGAGGCATGTTACCAACAGGATGCAAGTATGACAACTTAACACGTAGCATTGTCAAACTCCAGTCTTTTAGCTAAAAAATTAAATATTAGTCTTCATTCTCTCTTTTCTAAAGGAGGATGTAACAACCTCCCTAATGCCAAAAGTTTAAGCAAACAGGAACAAGACCAGAAGCCACATATGCTTCGATCACACTGCATGGAAAATATTATCTTCCTGTCACAACCTTTTTCTCTGTAAATAGTCTCAGATAGTCTTCTGCCATATTTTTCACAGCTGTTTCATCAGTTTTCTCTCCTGTTGCCTGGTGGCAGCTTTTATCCATACTTTCCTCACTGAAAAGGCATTTCAAGTATTAGTTGAAAACGTTTCTTTGCCATTCTGTTGTCTTCCTCCTGCTTTTGTTTTAAAATGGAGCACACTGAAGCAGTATTTTTTCCACAGTAGTGATTTTGATCATGTGCCATTAGAGTCTCTTAACGTTTAATTTCGCAAGTTGTTTCTATTTACGATGGAAACGCTTAATTCTACTAATTTTCAACTCACAAACTGTATCTCCCCTTCCTAAGAATATTATTACCTTCACTTGATTCTAGAAAACTGCTTATTTTACTCCATGTCACTAGAGATCTTAACTACTATATAGTTTTCCTCCAGGTTAACAGCATTGAAGAGAGTGGGATCAGAAACTGATCCCCAATGGAGTTTAGTGGAAATCCTTCTGTAATACCAAGACACCAGAGCTACTCCCATCATAGCACCAAAAGTACCATCACTACAACATCAGCACACTGACCCTATAAGCCTTATAAGGAGAACTGAATCCTTCTCAAAATTTTACCTCCATTAAAACAATCAACTAGCCCTCTAACTCAAAAGGTCTATAACCCAAAACTGAAGTCAGGGAGGGAGCAACAGGGTGTGAAGCTAAACTCTCCCACCCGGGGTCTCTAGAGAGCCAGGATTCATAGCTCTGCATATCTTGCACACCTC
>NW_008660922.1:0-33295 GCF_000695815.1 Acanthisitta chloris | reverse complement strand
TGCTGATCACCATTCCAGAGAGGTTGTGCAAGTCTCATCTAGGACTGGGGACCTAATGAGATATATCACTGAAAAGGTTAAAGCATGATCAGGTACACCTGGAAATTGATTTAAAATACAAGACTAGCCTAGTTATGTTTTGTAAATTTATTTGATGACTGAAAATATTTGTATTACTTTTTACACTTTAGATACAAGTACTACATTGACAATTCCTCCATTCTTTCTCTAATTATTGACACAAGGCTATTAAACTTCGTCTGGAACTTCCCCAATGCTCAAGATTTAGGACAGGCCAATGTTATTTTTACAAGTTGTCCAGGGAGGCTGTGGCTGCCCCAACCCTGGCACTGTTCAAGGCCAGGTTGGATGAGCCTTGAGCAACCTGCTCTGGTGGGAGGTGTCCCTGCCCAGGGCAGGGGTTGGGGTTGGGTGGTCTGTAAGGTCCATTCCAACCCCTAAAATTCTATGATTCCATGGTTATACATGACTTGTCCTGGTAAAGTTTTAAAATATCTGCCAGAGGTCAAAAACATGAGCCAGCAGTGTGCTCAGGGGGCCAAGAAAGCCAATGGCATCCTGGGCTGGATCAGGAACAGTGTGGTCAGCAGGACCAGGGAGGTGATTCTGCCCCTGGACTCAGCACTGGTGAGGCCACACCTTGAATCCTGTGCTCAGTTCTGGGCCCCTCAGCTCAGGAGGGACATTGAGGGGCTGGAGCAGGTCCAGAGAAGAGCAACGAGGCTGGTGAAGGGACTGGAGCACAAGTGGCATGAGGAGAGGCTGAGGGAGCTGGGGGTGTTGAGCCTGGAGAAGAGGAGGCTCAGGGGAGACCTTCTCACCCTCTGCAACTCCCTGACAGGAGGTTGGAGTCAGGTGGGGGTTGGTCTCTTCTCCCAGGCAGCCAGCAGCAGGACAAGAGGGCACAGACTCAAGCTCTGCCAGGGGAGGGTTAGGTTGGATATTAGGAAGAGATTTTTTACAGAGAGAGTGCTCAGGCATTGGAATGTGCTGCCCAGGGAGGTGGTGGATTCCCCATCCCTGGAGGTTTTCAAGCTGAGACTGGATGTGGCTCTTAGTGCCATGGTCTAGTAACAACAGTAGGGTTCGACTCGATGACCTTTGAGGTCTTTTCCAACCCAGCTGATTCTATGATTCTATGATTTTGCTTCAATAAATACTACCAGGAAACTGGAAAATTAGTTGTCACTTAGCTATATAAATTGATACTTTCCCAAAACAAAAGTAAGGCATATAAATCTTCCTGAATGACTGGTAACACCACTGGTTCCATGTTGTTAGGTCATCTTCTATTTCCTTTTGTCCTCAAGACATCCATGCTTGTTTATAAAATATGTCATGCATCTCATTAATATTAATACACATTTTAAACAGAATTTCTATACATCATCCTTCTGTCTATTACCCTTAGGTACATTTGTGTCATTTTATTTTATCAGCTGTAGTACATAGGAAAAAAGGTATTTTAAGATCTAAGATATTTTCTCTACAAACTTGGGTTTATTCCACGGAGGATGTTTTTTACGATCATAATTATAAAACCTTCTGAAAACAGTTCCCAAGCATCAGCTACTCTTCTCTCCAAACCCCTTCTCCCAGTTCAGTCATCTCATCTCTTTTCAGCTGTACCTAGCTGCACTGCAAACCTGGCATAATTTCAAGTGGTTTGGAGATTTCTTTGTGCACATAAGTAATAATCCTATTATATCACAGACATTTTAGTTCTCTCATGTTTTATTCTGCCTGATTTATGTCCTCTATAGAACTTTCTGTATTGTATGTAAGGTTTTTGAACATGGAATTTGTAGTCTACACAAGTGCTTTACACAAGTGCTAAAGTTGTTTGAGTTGGGAAGACAAGGGACATCACACACCACTGGCAACATTACATCTCCAGCATGTGCCACCCAAGTTGAAACCATCAGAATTTTTCTCCCATCATTTTATAGATGAGAAAGAACTGAATATTCCATTTTCTTGTGTGATTTGGCAGTTAACAAGAGAATAATAAGTACTCCATTTACATCTTATATCATGAACATGCAAGTATTCCTCATCTTTTGCTCTTAGTTACCAGGAAGTTGGAAATAAGTAACATCATTTTACACAAGTGCAAATTCAGTTCTTTTTCACCTACTTAGTCATTCTTAATAAGGTCATAAATATTTATTTTACCATTTCAATTCCAGGGACTGAAATAGACATATTTTAATTACCACTTTGTCAAGTTTAAATTTGGAAATGGGCGATCCCAATTAATCTTAGAAATAATAAGAAGAATTATCATAGAATCATAGAATTTAGGGGTTGGAGTGGACCTTACAGATCATCCAGTCCCAACTCCCTGCCCTGGGCAGGGACACCTCCTCAGTAGATCAGGTTGCTCAAGGCTCATCCAACCTGGCCTTGAACACTGCCAGGGTTGGGGCAGCCACAGCCTCCCTGGGCAACCTGGGACAGTGTCTCACCACCCTCACAGGGAAAAACTTTGCTCACATCCAACCTAAACTTTTCCTTCTTCAGTTTGAACCCATTACCCTTTGTCCTATCACTGCAGTTCCTAACACAGAGTCCCTCTCTGGCTCCTTGTAGCCCCTTCAGATAGTGAAAAGTTGCTCTGAGGTCTCCACACAACCTTCTCTTCTCCAGGCTCAACAGCCCCAACTCCCTCAGTCTGTCCTCATAGGGGAGATGCTCCAGTCCCCTTAGCAACTTGGTGGCCTCCTCTGGACTTGCTTCAACAGTTCCAAGCCCTTATGTTGAGAACACCAGACCTGAGCTCGGCTGTTGCATGACTTCATATGCTGGATAACTGTACATTTTGACTCTTCTCTAGCCCATTCCATTTCCAAGTTTAAAGAGATTCTGGTATATCAGGAAGACTCATGCTTTGAACACAATTTCCCCCTATGCTGGGCAAAAATCACCAGTTGCACAGCACCATCCTTTCACTGAAGATGAACCAAAATAGCTCAGCACTGTGTGCACATGCTTAGTCAGTGACTCAATTTAAATACCATCCTTTATTCATTGAACAAAAAAGAGATCCAGAATATTTGGAACAATTTTTTCCTCTTTCCTCTGAGGTCTCTTAAGAGATTTATTTGTCCACTAATATTTGGGGCTTTGGTGGTTTGGGGTTTAATTTCACTTTGTTACCACTGTTCATTAAATCTCACCTACAGGTCATAGGTAGTCTGTTCTTGGAGAAAGCTGTTTCTCATATATCAGACAACAAGTTTTCCTGCTATCACTTTCTTGGAAAAGGTTTCTTCTATTTACTTGAATGTAAAAAATCAAGTGAGGATTATCTGTCTTCTGGGCATATATACTGGAATGATATATCTGAAATGGGAGAGACTATACACAATACTACTAAAGAGTACAACAACTATTAGAACAACCTGCACTCCTGGAAAATAACCCAGCTTGCCACCCAGTACCTTACCTTCCCCACAAAACAACAAGAAATATGGCACAAATTGCAAAAGAGGATCATAGAATCAACTGAGCTGGAAAAGACCTCTAAGAGAAATGACAATCTTTATTTATGCCACTACTGTACTGAGCACAAACCTGGACCCAAAAAAGCTTTCTCTGCCAAACATCCTTCAACTGTCTTCCCTGCAAATCCACTTGGCTAGCTTCATTCATCTAGAAGCTGTGTTCAAAAAACACCACTTCAGTACACCTAGTTTTAAGCCAACACTGCTGGCACCAGGATGGGATCAGTACTGTTTTGTCTGTACTCTTCAAGGTCAGGAAGACTTCAGCAAGGTCCAACTTCAATGAGAGAACGTTTAACACTTTATAAACTGGATGTAATATGTTCATACACAAATCAGTGTCTGATAAAATTTGCTGGGGGAAAAAAAAACACTCCATAAAGGTAAATTTCTTGAGAACATGTGCTGGTTTGGGCTGAAGTGGAGTTAACTTCCTTCACAGTGCTGCTATGGGGCTGTGTTTAGGATTTGTGCAGAGCACAGGGTTGATAATGCAGAGATGTTTTTGTTGTTGCTGAGCAGAGCTCACACAGAGCCAAGGCCTTTGCTGCTGCCCACACTGCCACACTGGCAAGGAATTGGGGGTGAATGGGAGATTGGGAGGAGACACAGCTGGGACAGGTGACCCAACCTGACCAAAGGGATATTCCATACCATATGGCATCGTGCTCAGTATATAAGGTGGGAGAAAAAAGGAGGAGGGGAGATATTTGAAGTGATGGAGTTTGTCTTCCTAAGTAGCCATTAGACATGACGGGTCCTGCTCTCCTGGAGATGCTGAACATCTCCTGCCCGTGGGAAGCAGTGAATTAATTCCTTGTTTTGCTTGTGTGTGCAGCCTTTGCTTTCTCTATTAAACTATCTTTATCTCAACACATGAGTTTTCTAGCTTTTACCTTTCTGATTATTTCTCCCATCCCATAGGTGGGGAAGGGTAGGAGTGGCTGTGTGGGGCTTGGTTGCTCACAGGGGTTAAACCATGAGAATATATCAGAATTTCTAAGCTCTTCCATTCCAAGCTCAGCATTAGCCCTGTTTTCTTGCTATTGAAATATTAGATATTTCAGGCAGACATGACTCACAAATTGCATTATGCTCTGCCAGCTCATGTACACACATACATCCCCTTGTATCTGTAACCTCTGTGGTCAGGAATTCACTGTGAATTATTTGTTTGATACTACATCTTAAATAAAAAGTTCTATTTCATTTGACCAGAAAGAAAAACAGAACAAGACCATTATCTTTAAACCTTTACCACGTATATCATAAGATCTTTAAAGTATGTCTCCTATCTCAGAGTCACAGGGAATGGCTCAGAAAAAAAAGAGATTGAATTATTAAATCAAAGTTGAGTGCTCTGTCAGATTAAACAAGCAGCTAAACAGTAAAGATCCAACAGCACAAGAGTGTGGAGCTCCTCTTTAACATGAGTTAATAACAAGTATATGCAAGTGACACTCAGGAACCCATAAACTTGACAGTAGGTGCCAGAAAATAGAAAGGACTTTGTTACCAAGTCTGCCATCTGTTTTTACAGCATCATATGTCATTTACATAAGAAGTAGATAAGAGATTTAAATCACAACTTCGCTGAACTGCATGTTAGTAATATAGCAGGCACTCATCATCCTGGAGGTATCAGTCACTCCCTGAGATGAAGTACCTGATATTAAGTGAGGGGAGCAAGGCATCAGTCAAACAACAGCTCTTCCTCAGCCCAGGGGCCAAAAGCTATCACCTCCACCTAAGTGGAGCTATCTCTTACAAAGCCTGCATCTCAAAATAAATACAGCCCTGGGATGCAAGTTATCTTTAAGAACACGATTATCTTAAGCCAACAAATGAGTTCATGATTACTTCAAGCCAACAAACCCCAGGTTTAATAGGTTAGTACTTAGCTGCAGGCTAAACACTAACCATGCAGACATAGGCAAATTCAGTTTGCAGCAAAGTGTTCAAGGAGTTAATTTGCTAATGGATCAGTAAATTGGTTTATTTTGTGCAGCTACATAACTTAAATACTGGACATCAGCACCCTACACACACACATAAACATACAAAAAAAAAAAAAAACCCCAACAGGAGAAATTGCTAGAAGCAAAGGAAAAAGCAAACCCACCCTTCAGGTGCAGGTCAGTCTTGACTCAAGTGTGCAAGCAGAGTAGTTGGCTGCTTCAAGCTGACATAAAACCTGCCAAGTAGCAATCAACACATCTCTTCTACCCTACCAATTCCTGTGCATCTTTCAGATTCCATCTAAGAGCTAACCAAGCAAAACAAACTGTTTTACGTTCCATGTCTGTTCCCTAATCTTGTTCAACAAGTGGACACGCAGCTTCCCTTGCCTGCTGGCACAGGGGTTCACCAGTATACATTCATTTTCCACTCATTGGTTCTCCTTCCCTTCCCTTTTACCATGCAAACACAGAAAAGACACTTGGACAGCACCAAAAATCTCCAGCATCAAGCCATCCTATGGGGATCCAATGGGGAGCCACTGCATTGAGTTTGCCATAAACAAACTATAATAAGTTTTTAAAAAAACCCCAAGCAATAACCCCATAAAACTAACACAAAACAACCACACTTGTTTTATCACTTTCCTTCCTAAACATTTAAAATAATTTTGTCTTTTGAAAGGCATGGTTTCTTGTGTTATAAACACTGTGGTTCGTTGTAGTTTCCCTGGCCCCCTAAAATTAGCCTTGATCATATTTCCACTACATAGGATCAATCATTATTTTTGGTAAAGAAGCCTATTTTTGCTCAGGAAAATATAAGGCTACCTTAGTAACTGAAAAGCAACAATCTCCCTGAATAAACATTAAGGCTACCTTAGTAACTGAAAAGCAACTATCTCCCTGTATAAACAACTTTCATGACATTTTTATCATTTGTTTTAAATGCTGTTTCAAAATTTGCCCTTGTCAATATATAAAAGTGAGATAAAGATCATTCCAGCTAATATAACAAGCTGCTTCAGAGGATGGAAATAGAGCCAGACACCAGTATTGCACATGAAATCACATAGTAAACTGAACTCTCATAAACACTTTTTATCATTATTATTTGGACTTTTAAAAAAATTTATAGCCCTTTATTTCACATTTTTTCTCTATTTTGAACCACAGAGAGACAATCATAAGAAAATCCATATTTCTTTATACCAGACTGACAAACCTGACAATATTTAAATAGCCAAACTAATAACCAGAACAAAAAAAAAAAACCAAAAAAAAACAAAAAAAAAAAAAAAAAACAAAAAAAACCAAAAAAAACCCATTTTAAATATGAGCTATTTGCTCTGAACTTTGCTTTGAATTCTTCTTTACCAGTGACTCAATGCAGCTGATTCTCTAAATTCTTCAACTTAACTTCACTACCATGAGTACCACACTTGATATCAGTGGAACCAATCAATTGCAAATTCAGGCACAGCAGTTTGGTGGAGAATTCCACTGTCACACTAGAAGTGCTAAGTTCCTTGCTAATGGAAATAGCCACTTCACTGGCACTTACAGAGAACAGTAATGCTGAGACTTACTTGCATGTACTAAAAGATGGCAAAACAGTCAATAGGTTTTGACCTGTTGAGGATTTAAAGTCGGTTTATATTTGAACATGCAGCTTAAGTTGAGCAGTTTGTGGCACCAAAACATCAGCATTATGTTCAAACTATTCCTTTTCTGCTTAAATTACTACATTTAAAAGAGCATTTCCCTGTTGCAAGGAAAGAGATGTAGATTAGAATACTTCCACACTTTTCTATGACTTTTTTTTTTTTGCAGGATTTACTGTTGAGTAAGTAGAAGAGGCAATTTACAGAAGGACCTGGAAACAGCTACATTACACCACTTTTAGCTAGTGGAAGGGAAGGTAATTTCATCATATGGGGTCATCTGCCTCATTAGCACCACTGTTTTCCTGATTTTATTTAATCTGGAGTACAGCAATTCCTGTTCCTTTCCTATTCTGCAGCATATTACCAATGTCTACATGATGTTATTAGACACATGCAGGTGGCACATTGGCATCAGTAGACAAGTTTTCATCCAAGGGAAACACTGATTTTGATCAGCTCCATTCTTTGTTCTTAATTTAGCAGCCCCTTGTGGCTTTCAGCAGCATTCAGGAAGACCTACCTTGCAAAATGTAAGCAGAATAAATGTTTGGAAAAACAAAAATACATACAACTTTGCGCTTCATTTACAGACAGGAACAAGCAGAAAAACAATGTAAACATTAGAACTGCTGTTTCCAGCTTCAATGAGATTCTCAACTGATGCAAACTGCAGTAAGTCTGGCTAAGTCAAAGCAATTATTTGCTCAATGCAGCAACAGAAGCTTAATCCAGCTTTTAAAATCACCACTTATAAAGTCCCTTAAAGTTAGTTAATACTACTTTAGGAATAAAAAAATATCCAAAGAACAAGTTAAAGGACTGGGGGTTTGTACTTTTTTTTAAGTTACACTTGCATTGGCTAAAGTTCAGACCCACCAGCATGGCTGAGAAAGAAAGATTAAACCAAACAAAAAAATAGTATATCAGGACTCACAGATCTTTAAGGACATAGACATGGGGTAGTCAGGGGAGTTGCAGGGTAACTGACATGGGAGAGGCTGAAGTTACTGCTGCCTTTTAGAAGTCAACTGTTGATTTGAAAGCACTTTTGCCTTAACTTTTTGAATCACAGAACATTGTGAGTTGGATGGAACCCACAAGGATCAAGTCCAATTCCTGAAGCCAATGAAAAGTCAGTGAGGAGGGTTCTACAAGAGTTGGTCCTTGCATTAAACACTAATACACATGAACAATAAAAGGGGACAAACTTCCAAGTCACTTTAAGTGATGGTGATAGGTTCAACTTTTCTTCCTTCCTCCTTAAATTCACTTCCCATTAAGGCAAGAGAAAAACATAACTAACCCCCCAAAGTATCTACAAAAAACTCTTCCCATATCTATCCAATTACTGTGTTACAGAGACAAACACCTAACACAGCTTGACACAGAAAAATTCCTTCAAAGCTCTCAACACAAAGCCAATATGTGACTTGCCCATCTACTGAAGTTGGATAGGACAGGCACAAGACTAGAGAATTGCACTTCACTCTGGTCAGAAGAGATTTAAGCAGGTTATCAAGGTATATTGTTTTATATATATATATATCAATCAAGGTATGTTATTTTAAAAAGACTTTGAAAGAGAATATTAATCTAGGTTTGAAACTGTTACCATCTTTAAGTGCTTTACACCTGGCAGAGAAACATAATTTGCCATTCCAATTTTGGCCTGCACAACATGGTCTGTAAAAAGCACAGAGAAATTCCATCTCTTTACTTCCCAGGGTGGGGGATTATATTGCTTAACAGCAGCAAAACAGATTTTAGTGTCACTCTTTTATTATAACTGCAACTGCATAAGAATTTATAGCTATGGAGTTGAAATGCAGCTTAAACCACTCCCAAAAAAAAGCCCAACCAAAAAACCCAAAACCAAAAATCTTGCTTTTTTCATGTGCTGTTCAAGCTATTTACTAAATCTTGCTTAAGCTCTCATAGAGATAACACTAAAGACTTGCAAAGGGTAAATGGCAAATGTGACTACTCTGCTTATATTTTGCATATCAACAGTCAGTATTCTATCCTCAAAATTCATCGTATCTACACACATAACAGCAGTGTGACATCACAACATGCTCACAGATTATGCTGTCAAACATAATAGCAAGGGCATGAAATCCACTGCATCCAGCAGCCTTGTCAATGTGCAGATCCCAAGGATTATTTATGACTGCAGAGGCCAAGAACAGAAGGAGATAAAGTAGACTATTTAATCAGGTCAAAAGCAACAGGCCTCATTCCATTACACAGACACACACAGGACCACCTTTTCCCCTCCCTCTCCTTGTTTATTCCTTTCCATAAAAGCACATGCTGGGAGAATACAGTGTGTTCATGGTGTATGCAACAATCATTGTATTTTTAATCAGTTGGGTTAATCTTTATGAGTTCTTCCAATAAATCAGCAGTTTCATTACAGAAGACACCTGTATATGGCATGACTCAAACCAAAACAGAACCCAACCAATCCACACCCTACACCCAACATACATCCCTGTCCATGTTTTGCTGAAAGAACAGCAAGGATCTATCAACAACAGGATCCATCTAGACTTCCACTTTGAAATTCAGGGAATCTCTTGTCTTCACAGCTGTAACAACAGTACTTGGTGTTGACTTTTAAGCTTTTCCCTTCTTCCACAGATAAATTTTGAGTTATAAAAATGGTGATCTGGACATAGATTCAGCTAAGAATCAACCATAATAAAGGAAAAGACAATATAATCATAGAATCAATCGGGTTGGAAAAGACCTCCAAGATCATCCAGTCCAACCCTACTGTGGTTACTAGACCATGGCACTAAGTGCCACATCCAGTCTCATCTTGAACACCTCCAGGGATGGGGAATCCACCACCTCCCTGAGCAGCACATTCCAATGCCTGAGCACTCTCTCCCTAAAAAATCTCTTCCTAATATCCAACCTAACCCTCCCCTGGCAGAGCTTGAGTCTGTGCCCTCTTGTCCTGCTGCTGGTTGCCTGGGAGAAGAGACCAACCCCCACCTGACTCCAACCTCCTTTCACATACAGAAGATATCCATTCCAGAAAGCTTCTCCACCAAAGCATCTCCATAGGGAAGTCCCCTGCCCTTTTCTCCCTTTGCTAAACATTCAACATCTTTGATTTGGCCTTTTCTATTCAAAAGTCTCCAGCAGACACTGACACAGTAGTTTCTATTTTGTGCTAACCATCTAGAAAAAAAGAGGAGTAAGATTTTTAAATGACTTGTTCCAATCACGTAGCACTACCTCCTTAAGAACTGCCACAGTAAGTAACCAGCCTTCATAATAGACTGGGGAAAAAACAGGTAAGGAACAAGGAAACAAAAGAGAAAGATAAAACCCATTATAAGATTGAGCACTCTCAGTAAAATTAATTACTGTGCAGTACAAAGCAGGGCTCAAACACTAACATCAACATCTGCCTTGAGAGAATGACCTAAACACATAGAAATGAATAAAGGGACATGTAGTATCATGGCACTAGTAACTGCCCAAGTCCTTTCCTGGTTTGACAGTCGTGTACAGGAGTTATCGTTTTCCTGGCTAAGCTTTCACTGAGTCTCTTCCCTGTACATACATAAAATAGGGAAAGCAGACCTTGGATGCTGTTCATCTAACCACTGAGACAACCAAGAAAAGCCAGCCATGTGATGGCCTGGAAGCAGTGTCAACAGTTACATTTTGTCCTGTGCTATTTATGAAAGTAATAGAAAGCAGCAATTAGAGCATCTTTCTGTCCTCACTGGAGGAACAGAAGTGATGAGACATCAATGAGCAACTCATTAGGGTTCATACTATGCTTTGAACAATACTGCATTAAGTGTTATGATCCATTTCCATAGCAGTTCAAAGTTCAAGAGTAGGTGTAAATAATACAGAAAAAAATAAATAAAATGAATGTTCTTAGCCATCACAGTCTCCACTAATGAATCTGTTGACAAAAGCTTCCATTGGTTGTGTTGCTGTTAGCTCTATAGTCAAGTGAGCCAGCTGGACTCTGTTCTGACTCATGCAGCTCCATAGCTAATTAAGTTTCATTTATAGAATCAAACTCCTCCAGTGGTTATAACCTTGCTGAAGGCAGAGGGTCATTGACTTGCAAAAAAACCTGTTTCCTAGTACATGCAATAAAGAAAAAAACCTACTTTTCCTGTCAGTTTTCAAAGCACATATGCACTGCTAGGTCATCCACCACAGTCATTCTGAGAGATGAGTTATTCCTTAATCTGGTGCTATAGCTCTTGCCCAGATATTTTTTTGGTGCCAGAGTTGGCCCTTGCTTTATATATTCAGCAGCTGTTATGTTAATAAGTGAAGAGTTAATGGAACCTCTTAATGGAAGAGGAAAAGGTACATTTTTTTCGCTGTGAAAAGGGTCCTAGTTCTCAATTCCCCAGAAACAAAGACCATAATTTACACTTAAACCTGTACAAATCAAATTTCACCTACATTCATGATCTCAGTATTGAAAAGTAGTTTTAAATTCTAACTGAAAACTTTTGCTGTCCATTTGTGACCACACCAACTATAAATATATTCCTGGTGAAAAGATCTTTTTTTTCCCCCCCAAGAACTGAGTGATAATCACAAGAATAACATAACACTTGCTAAATTTTTAATTCTCATTCCTGAATTGCTTAACCAGAAAAGAGTAGAAAAAATAATTAGTGTGCACATTATTTTGTGTAAAAAGGAATTAGTTCTAATATCTATGTTAGAGAAAGAAAATAACTAGGTGATAAGAAATGGTAAAGAGCCAAATGGAACTTAGAGTTGTATATTTTATCCACAATCCCTGGTGTGCTGTTATTTTCAATATTGCATGGGAAACCAAAACAGTGAAAAATTCCAGAGTTCTCAAGTTGCTAGAAGTCTTTTGTCTCAAGGAAGAAGAGCATTAACTAAAGTCAATTACCAAAGAATTTTTAACACTGAGTTGCAACAGTATTTAAAAAAGAAATGGTAAGAAGAATTGCAAAATTCTGACCCTTCCAATGGACTTGAAGTTTCACATAAGCAAATCATTTCACTTTTTAGTTTCACTATCTTCAAAATGAAGGTGCCTCCAGTAAAGCAGAAGTGGTGTGAAGACAAAATAACCTACGAAGAACTTCAGAGATCTCATGTTCACATAATCACAACTTGCTAGGTTAATCTCACCCTCCTTTCCTAAGTATAAATAAGTCTCAAATAAAACATCTATAGATATTTGAAATCATTTTGATAAAGAACAGGTTTCTTTATGATGATTTTTTAGGTCCTTCCTGAGTATTAACTGAAGACCAACTACAATTTGTGTCAATGAGAGGACTTAATATCTGAAACTCATGTACTTAACATATTAACAGCATAATCCTTTTCCATTCCAGGCTATACATAGACATTAAAGCGATCTGTTAATTAATCACAGATTAATGACAACACACAAATCTGACTGAGCTGAAGGACCAACCAGTACAGTGCCACATTCTTTACCACATTTTTGCAGTCAGTTCCAAGTAACACAGGCACTACATGAAAAGTTTGATATAGAACTACATCTTACGACTGACGTATGTACAAGTGAAAATGCCACATCCAAATAACTTCATTTCTTTTTTATAACTTTTAGATGAATCACAGAATTTAAGGGTTGGAATGGACCTTACAGATCATCTAGTCCCAACCCCTGCCCTGGGCAGGGACACCTCCTCACTAGATCAGGTTGCTCAAGGCTCATCCAACCTGGCTGTGAACACTGCCAGGGTTGGGGCAGCCACAGCCTCCCTGGGCAACCTGGGACAGTGTCTCACCACCCTCACAGGAAAAAGCTTTTTCTCACATCCAACCTAGACTTTCCCTCCTTCAGTTTGAACCCATTCCCCCTTGCCCTATCACTGCAGTTCCTAACACAGAGTCCCTCTCTGGCTCCTTGTAGGTCCTTCAGACACTGAAAAGTTGCTCTGAGGTCTCCACACAACCTTCTCTTCTCCAGGCTGAACAGCCCCAACTCCCTCAGCCTGTGCTCATAGGGGAGATGCTCCAGTCCTCTTAGCAACTTCATGGCCTCCTCTGGACTTGCTTCAACAATTCCATGTCCTTCTGATGTTGAGGACACCAGAACTGTGTGCAGTATTCCAGGTGGGTCTCACCAGAGCAGAGGGGAAGAATCACCTCCTTTGACCTGCTGCCACATTCCTTCTGATGCAGCCCAGGATTCCATTGGTTTCTGGGCTGCAAGCACATAGCATGATATATCTTCATGCAAAGAGTATGAACTGAATCAGGAATCTGCAGTTCATCTTCTGGGCATAATGGAGTTTTATTTTTATCACCATTACACAATTTCCTCTGAAGGTAACATGTTCCTCTTTGGTCTTAATAAATCCTTACTGTTTGATGCAGATTAATTAGACCAAGTACTCACTTTAATACTTCAAATAAGCAACTACATCTTATGGCTTAGTGATAAGAAATATCCAGAGGCACTAAAAATGTTCTTACAAATGCAACAGAGCTGTTTGTACAAGGGCCAATTTACCTTGCTTCCCTCATGTCTCTGCAGAAGTCTCTCCTTTTTGTGTCATGATTTCTCAAGTTTGCTTTTATTCCAAGCTCTTCATTTCCTATAGGGAAGGATACTTGAAAAATAACTTTTTTTATGCATATTTAAACTACAAATACTATCATTAATTTACTTTTTTGTGGTTTTTCGAATTTAATTAAATGTTGAACAAACATTGTTATAAACAAATCTTCTCCTACAACAGTAAATTTTAGAAAGCATAGCACAGTACAGCTACTAGGGGGAGAAATCTGTGTACTGGGAAATGTTAGTAACAGATTAGCTAACAGAAATGAAAGAAGATGATCTAACTAGATGATAGTGACTACAAAGATCTGTTTTTAATGACCTAGCTGCTTTGAAGATCATTTAGCCATGTACTGACATAGTTTCAACTTGGAGAAATTGCTTCGAAGATATAATCGCTGACATCAAGAACAGTCCAGAAATACTCTTGGCACACAGAGCTGTTGAGAGAGGACTTTGTATAGCCCAGAGTGCTGTGAGAGCTGCACAGGCTCCTTCTAAGCACCAAGGATCCAAGTGGCCTGATGAGTCCAACAGCTGCAGCTTAGGAATTGGGTTTAGCTGTATCAGAATCTAGAGGTACAGATGATTCTGCATTTGGGAAGGAACATAAGGATTGCCAATGCAGAAAACATGAGGCTCCTGTGTGTACATGTAAGCTGAGAAGGCAGGAAGCTTTACTCAAAGGCACTGCCAGAACAGGATTTGTCAAAAGCACCAAATATGTAGTGATAACAATTAAGAGGCTTCCATTGCTACTGATATTTTTATTGACAACAAGCAAACAAAGTCGTGTTTCCAAGGTTGAACCTGATCTATTGGTTTTCCTAACCACTCCTACTGCAGCACTGTGACGTGTATTCTCTACACCACAACTGTTTTAATGCACGAATTCCAATAAAATTTTCAACTTCTTCATGAAGAAATACAAACAAGCAACAAAAAGCATCAAATTGAATAAAAAAATGTGAGCAAAGAGTCAAGAAATCACTTATGGAAAAACATTCATCTTTATTTGTGCCCCAAAATGATCCAGCAAAAAGGAAAAATGCACACTGTATTGCCTGACAGATTGCTAACTCCATGGTCAGGATGTGACAGATCCAGATTCAAAGTGCTGCTTTGTCTCAGAGCATAGATTGCCTGGATTCTCCTAGAAATCCCAAGCCAATAAAACACACAATAGACTATGAAAACAATGACTTTGTATTCCTCTCAAAGCTGCTGGTAAAGAAGAAAGTTTAAAAAGTGTCCATTAAAACTTTATCTATAAAACTTTTTGGTTCAGTAAAAGTTCATATGATTTCTAAGGGAAAGCAGCAGCATTAGGTACTCTCCCCTAAAGAAAAAGTAAGTGATTCACAGTGGTTTCTCAGTGCTGCTGGGTAGAGAGAAAAAACTTGAGTCCACTTACAATGTAAGTTTTCCTAAACTGAAGCTTTCCTCATCCAAAGCTTGTGTAGTATATTTAGCATGTTTGATACTTCATGTACATTCTATGAATAGTATTATATATTGAGGGATGATTAGGCAGTTTACTCCACTTCCTTTTATAAATTTAGAAGTAGTTAGAATTTAACAAGCTCTCACAAATAACTTATATGTGACCAACCCTTTCTTATCCTTCCTATATACAATAAGTTTCCAAATGGTCCAGAAGAGAATCAATATTGCAAAGGATTAAAGTGAGAAATACTACTGAAAGTGAAACACGTTTCCTTGCACAGTATGAAACTACACTGAAATGCACAAAACAAATTTCTTGTTTTGCTATGAACTGAATTTGATGAACTGACCTGGCCTAATCCTGCTGAGGCTGAGGGAGCTGGGGGTGTTGAGCCTGGAGAAGAGGAGGCTCAGGGGAGACCTTCTCACCCTCTGCAACTCCCTGACAGGAGGTTGGAGTCAGGTGGGGGTTGGTCTCTTCTCCCAGGCAACCAGCAGCAGGACAAGAGGGCACAGACTCAAGCTCTGCCAGGGGAGGGTTAGGTTGGATATTAGGAAGAGTTTTTTTACAGAGAGAGTGCTCAGACATTGGAATGTGCTGCCCAGGGAGGTGGTGGATTCACCATCCCTGGAGGTTTTCAAGCTGAGACTGGATGTGGCACTTAGTGCCATGGGCTAATGACCATGGTAGGGTTGGTCTTGATGATCTTGGAGGGCTTTTCCAAGTTGATTCTATGATTCTATGACTTGACAGAACAGACCAAGCAGATGGTCAAACTACTTATCACTCCAGTGAGAGAAGTGGACCTGAATCCCAACACAAGGATAACTAAGGTAGTGATGCTGCATCCACACACAAGGACAACTTCTGACTCTAAACTTATTAAACACATTAAACAGAAGGGAAGGCCAAAGGATTTTTCTTTTTTTCTTCCTATGAATTTTGGAAGGACAATACACTTTTGCCCCTTTTTTAGTAGGTATTTTTCTAAGGCAAAAACATCCCTA
Source organism: Acanthisitta chloris (assembly GCF_000695815.1). NCBI lineage: Eukaryota > Metazoa > Chordata > Aves > Passeriformes > Acanthisittidae > Acanthisitta > Acanthisitta chloris. The sequence goes on along the minus strand of NW_008660922.1, from coordinate 17,115 downwards.
ACCCAGTGAGCATATCAAGCCACTGGGACTGCCAACATCCATACAGATCTCTCATCAGGTATAGTTTGGAGGGGAACCAATAGGCAGACACTGGTGAAGAAAAACCTTGTGCGCTCCAATGAATATTCATTACATCCTCTAATTTATTATCATGTTTACAGCCAAAACTGCAGAGCAAATTACATTCTACATAAGGTCCCGAGGGGGTTTTCATTTCCACAGCTTGGACTGGTACCAAAATAAAGCACATTAGAGAGAAATTGCAATGAGAGTCATTAATATTTAATGGACTACTAACAGCAGTGCTCCTCATGACAAAGTCACAGGGCAGAGGAGGGAAAGATCATTCAGAACTTTGTTCCACAAAATTCTTTCCATTAAGCAATCTGAATTCAAACAGAGAAACAGGTGGCTTTGTAAACAAAAACACACAAACAAAACCAACCAAACCCCAAGAAATCTCACCACAAAACCAAAACTAAAACACACATACACACACCAAAAAAAAATAAAAATAAACCCAACAAAAGAACAACTACCCAACATCAAGTAAAAATAAACAGCTAAAATTGGACCCAGGAGAAAATAGACAGCACAAAGGAGAAATTAACTTATTACAAGAGCAGAGCAGAATTTGAACCTGCCCATGCATAAAGAGAAAGTATCATATGGAGAAAACCCAAAATAATCAGTGCTTGGCAAACATAAACAAGTCAATGAACATGACAACTCTGAAATTTCAATTTCCTAGCACCGAAAAAGCTTCAAGCTGCCACTACAAGGGAATGGAATCAAAACACAGGGAAAAGCAAATGTCCAGCAGCCAGCAGAACTTTTACAGCACTAGCACAGATGGTATAAACCCTTAACATTTCTCTAGTGATTCAAGTGGGAGAGCTGCAGCAGCACAGTCACTGCTAAGGGGATGACAGATAAGGATGCTCACACTAGTCTAGATTCATTTTCAAAACTGAAAGCAGATACAAGTAAGGTCAGGTTACTTAAATCAGCATTTTGTTCTCTTCCTGCTCATGGAACCTAGCGAGGAAATCCCCAATTACTGCTCCTCCAACACTTGATAAAGTGATACTCATGTAAATACAGTTGCACTTATATTGGAGCTGTAATTACAATCTGAAACCTCTGAGTACTGACCAGGGAGTATTGATCATCACTCCTCCTGGACAACCTTCTTTTCCATAGAAAAATTCTTTGTCTTTGTCCCTATTCCATTACTCCTGCACTCATATTTTAAGTAACTTGATCACTGTGACTGCCTGACCCTGCAAAAGCACTCAGCCATGCTGATTTGATCCCTGCTTAATTCAATCTCCCAATCAATGTCTCCATTCAAATGACTTTTGAGATATCACTGCCAGTTTTCATCCACAATTTTTTCATCTCTATTTATTTTATACCTCTTTGTGGAAAGAATTAAATTGAAGCTGCAGGTTACTTATCTGCTTGCTGGATGTTCTCTCCCCCTCTGACACCTTTTACCGTGGGAAAATTCTCACCAGTAGAGTAGGTATATGCCTGAAAACATTGAGGTTTCATCCTGCAATTAATATCACCTATTTCAGTCTATCTTGGAAACTTGCTCTGTTTGAAAGCCTTCACAAATCCAGTCCTATTCCTCAGGGGATTGCAGAGACCTCAAAGAGTTAAGGGTTGGGAACCAGAGAAGACATTCTAAATTGAGTCAGTCTAAATGGAAATTAATTTAAGTGAAAAATATCTTCTAGCATGGCCCAGATCAGAATTCACATCATGTTGCTGTCTTACCTTTTTAATATTTTCCTCTATAATGTAGTTTTCCAAACCATTAGGGAGCTTTCACAGCTGGTACAGCTGCCAGGGGAACTAACAAAGATAGCCTCAAAATAAATACACACAGGTCACTACAAATTAAGCAATGTAGGTCATTGTCTCTTTTTGTCATACATTTCCCTGCTCATACAATAAAACAGTAAATTGTATGAAAGAGCATTAATCATGAGGACATTTGTTACATTAACCTTTGTACTGAATGTCCCAGAGCATCATTATGCTATTTTGGACTTGAAGTATTCTTTCAGAAGGAATTTAATCTCACAAATGTATTTAAATTCTGACCTATGTTCAAGTAAAAGTAACAGAATAAATCCCAAAACAATATATTGGGATTTTTTTTTAATTCACATTACAGAAGTGTGCTTTGCTTTTGAAAACTGATTTTAAAAGGAAATAACAGAAACAGCAAAACAGGTAAAATCACTTGAATTACTTCAGCTTTAGCTTTACAAAAAACACTCTGTGTAATCAGCAGTAAAAGTCCTATCAACTCTCATCACTGAGGTACTAACAGTGACAACTGTGAGGTCCCCAAAATGCTGACTCTAGATTTTCACATCACTCTGGCCTTGCATTGAACACCAGGGCTTTATCATCAACTTAGGAGCCAGAAAAGTCCTTTACTGATTCCACTTCTATAGCAAACAGTTTCTCAGTTGGACCTGTCCTTTTTTACCCCAGACCCACAAGTCAAGGACTGATTGTTCAGAGGATCTAATACAGACCAAAGTCTGAAGGGCTGTTAACTCAGTCGTGGCAAGAAGAGGGGAAAAAAAAGCTCAGTTTGAAATGCTAATAAAGGTGGTTTTCTCCAGAGGAACTGGGGGAGAGAATGAACAAGAAAAAAAAAGTGAAAAAAATAAAGATTTTTGCCAAGTAGAAATGATTTAGCATTAACAGAAAAGAGGTGACAGAGTAAAGTAGTTCATTCCTAGGCAGAGGAGATTATACTCTCCAGGTTCCCTGGGGTTTGTTGACACCAGGCAATAAAGCTGCCTGTGTTCCTTGCCAGTCAAAAAACTTCTTTGCTCTAAAGACTTTAAAAAGCACATGGAATGGAGACAATACCAGAGACTCAAACATGTGATTCCCCTAAATCATGAGCTGGTGAACAGGTGCCCAGCAGAGATATTCTCCTGGAAAAAAAGAGGTGTCCTGCAGTCAGCATGGGCATCAGCATTCAGCTTGTGCTTCCCACACCCAGCCAAAAAGATATGAATAATGCAGGAAAAGGAGAAAATTCAAGGCAGCGGATTAGACCATCCGTCTTCACTCTTGTAATTATCTTTCCTTCTTACTAATAATTTTTTGGGAAGGGGAAAGAACTGGTGGATAAGTACACCCAGCTCCTCAGACAGCCTGACATAATGAGACAAAGTAACTAATTTAAATCTTGGGGAATTATCTCTGTGTAAATGCAAAGTTTTGATGAAGATAAGCTGGTCTCGGTTGAGGAGGTGTCAGATGTCATTACTGGATCTGAATAGAATTGATTATTAGAGCAAGTTACAAGGAACATGATTGCTTTCACAAATAAACTGGTTTCCCATTAAAAAAAAACACTAATATGTCAAATTCTCAGATTATAATTAATCAGCAGTAAGTTAAGTTAATATCTCTGAGTGAGTTTCTCAGTTGCCATTAGTGAATATTTGCTTTTGAATATTCTATCTGAATATTTTCACGTTGGTTGCAATGGAAAGGAGGTATGGAGCCATTTTGGTTCTTATTTATGTAAAATATGGCAATATAAAAGTATAAAAACAACAGCTAAGAAATATTTATCTTTAAGGGAAAGAAAGAGAGGAAGGATATGAAATAATAGTGGAGAGGAAAGATATCACCACCCATGGATCCAGAAATGAGACTAGACTGTTGCAATTCAGATGTCCCTTGGTCAAAGTGATGGTTGCAGTATTGATCCCACAGGGAGTGGGGGAAGTCCACACAACATAAAGATCAATGGGTGAACATTTGAACCTATATGTTGAGGTTCAGGTGGGAACACCCAAGTACTTCCCCTGGTGGGGGCAGTTTTACACTGATGTAACTTTGTGGATCACGCAGAGTCCTCTGGTGAAGGTCTCAGAAATGAGTCTGGGGGTGCTTCAGGGGTCTGTGATAGTTTATGATCTCCTCTAAGACACACCTGCTGTTTCTCACATCAGTGTAGTCAAGTAAGATGCCTGATCAGAAGGGATATATGCCTTCAGGCCTACGTGTGAAAGTGTGATACCTCTGCTGGGGGTGGGAGTTTTTGCACCTGAGACAGCTGTCTAAGAGAGGACATTGGCATGATAGAAAGAATTATCCCACATCAAAGGATCTGCTTCTTATCAGCCTTTTCCCTTTAGAGGCTCAAAAACCAGCTAGTTGCTAAACAAAACTGGGTTTGGTGCTGTCATCCTCCAGGGTTGGGTGTACATCTCCTCTGCACCTGGGCTCTGCTGCTGCAGATCAAAAGGTTCACCACCTGGTGCTGTCATCCTCCAGGGTTGGGTGTACATCTCCTCTGCACCTGGGCTCTGCTGCTGCAGACCAAAGGGTTCACCAAGACATCTGAAACTCTCCTCCCTTGCTGGAGTGTGCAAATTTAGCATGACAAAGTCACCAAGTAGCCAATTGTTTGAGCCACTGACATTTAACAGTTCAGGGTCTCTGTTGTTCTTAGATGAGCAATATATTCTTGGGAGAGCTAGACAAATCTAGGTCAAGGTTAAAGGTTGGAAAAGTGAAAACAGATATAGAACAGAGGTTCTTTCCAGCTCCACACTTTGCTGTGATTGAAGACAGTGTGCTGTAGCCTGACTGCTGATAGAAGGGGACACACTGTGACTAGAATTTGATAGTGAATTCCAGATAGCTGCACAGGGAAGGCTCACAGTGTTCAACCCCAGCAGAGTACGTGTGGAGGACAAACTGTGATTAATGTCCAAAGTCAAACCTGACAGCAGCTATTACAGAGTGGATTACACAGAAACCTAACGTAATATTACCAGGCATCACCCTCAATCAAGCCTCTCGCCTGAACGGAGTGATCAACACTAATCCCATTGCCATGCTATTATATTAGCAATCTCATAAGCTTTCCATTCCCCCACACCATTTAAAGGCACAAAGTTGATGGCTCCTGGCCATTTGGAACATCAAAAGGACAGGGACAGAGCTCAGACTTTCCTGAACATTGCTAAAGGTCCTAAACATTCATTCTCTTGGAAAAATCATACCTAAAAACCTTAGCTAACAATATATCCCTCAACATCTGCAGCTGGAAAACCATGCAGATCTATCCACAGATGGCAGCAATGGACTCCCTGAGCTAGCACATCATTTTGCATCAACATGACAACTGCATTACAAACACTGTTTTTACACAGCACATGCTTAAGCAAGCAAAATTATTACAGCCACATCACTCAATTGGCTACATCCGAAGGAGCATTTATGCAAACAAGCATTGCCAAAGAGATTTTATTCCAAAAGGAATTTTGATTATTTCATCTGGTCATATGCAAAAACGTGCCACAAAATATATGTAAAAAAACATGAAAAATGTTCCGTAACTAATATTGTCTGATGAGAACTTGAATCAAATGTACCCAGTTTCCAAATGCAAAACATCCATAGATCACAGGCACTAGGGTTTTTTTCTATTTTAAACTGCTTTTAACTCTAAGATGAGCATTGCAGTAACATCTAAGTACAATACAGAAGTACAATTTATTAAGATGATTTTTTTCCTTGTTTTTCTTCTGTTGTTTAAGCCACAATTAGGAGTAAACAGACTTATAGATGAGTTGTTTGGTTTTTGACTTTTTGGATTTGTTTTGGCTTTTAAAAACACCCAGTGAAAATTACTAAGCTAATTTTAAAACTAATTTTGTGATGCATTTTAGAAAGAAAAGGGGGAGGTTAACACCAAACAGTTGATGGGTTACTAGACATTTATGTTCACATCTTTAAGAAACCAACTGCCAGACAACAGCTGGTCTGCATATAAAGATCAATTTAGAATCCAACTCATTTAACTTCCTGAGATCATACAGCTAAATTTTCAAAGGTGGTTTAAGTAATCAATTTCTGGAAATATCTACTGCCACAAATATGATTCACCACACCCTAAAATCAAGTATCTGAAAGATCTAGATGGTATAAAAGCAATCTTGTCCCTACCTTGAGTCTGTAGGAATAGAAGGAGGGATGGCACTACAGTTTAGGCCAGATGTTAACTTTTGAGGTAGACAAATTCAGATGGCATAAATAAAGGTGGGGATTGGGATTAGACCATCTGTAAGGTCCATTCCAACCCTTAAATTCTATGATTTATGATTTGAAAACCACATCCCATACAGTAATGACTGCAGTACTGATTGGCAGTTTCCACCTTCAGATCTTCTGCATCACAACCACCACATTATAGACATGTAATACTTATCTGCAGGGTTAAAGCACTTCAGTCCTACAACTAAGGCACCACAAGTTTGAAGTGAACTTAACTGAAGTAAACAGTTTAGGTAAGGGGCATGTATTTAGAGATCTATTCCTAACTGAGCTCAGAAAAACAGGGAGAGGCATTAACACATTCTGTGCTGTAAGTACTTCAGCAAAACCCTTGTGATGTGGTACCAGCTGTGCTGAATACACACTTAAATCAGTTCTTTACAGTGTAGTTACTACACAACATCATCATCAGGAACAAGAACCTCTTTGTCATAGCAATTTATCAGCTTCCAGCAGACCCCTCCTTCCCAAGACAGCAAAGCCCAGAGCCCAAACTGCTGCCAAGTGCACAAGCACCTGCCTCAGCTGGGCTCTCCAGGGCAGGCTCAGCCCTTGCTCAGCCTGAGCCTCAGTTTGCCAAATGGATCCTGACAGCTTGCCAGAGGGGAGGGCTCTTACATGCTCCCTTACATGTCATCTCTTCTCCTGCATCTGCAAAACCTGCAGCTAGCCTAATGTCTCCAGCTGCTCATACCTCTAACTCCTCTCGCCAGCACTTGAGCTCCCAGAGGGCACCTACCACATCTGAACAGCACATTTCATCAGAGAAAACTCACTTCGAGTTGCTGCTAACAGAAAGGCAGTTCAAAACTCATTGACTTCCAACAAATATTGAGTCCTCATTATCAGAAGGAAAAAGAGCTAGGATTTAAAGGAGTCTGGTACCCATATTCCCAAACTGTCTCATTTCCTTGGAGTAAGAGCCCTTGGGAGCTTATACCACCTATACCATTATTTTTAGATCCTACAATAATCAGGTATCCTTAAAACCCTAAAGATAACTAGATAGATATCCTTCAAACACAATCCTGCAAGTACTGTATGCTATCCAAAACTAAGTTCCTCTCCTTAGTTTTCCCTGTATTATAAGGCAGCTTTCACACCTTTACAGTTCAGGGTTTCCCAGCCATCCCCTATGTTCCCTAGAACAGAAAGCAATTTTTTAGTCTTTTTATTTTCATATTCCAGTTTTAATACACTGTTGGCCCTCCCATATTTTCCTCACCCATAGTATAACATGGGAATGAAGTAGAAGATCCTATTAACACAGATGAAGAGGAGTGAGCACAGTAAAGACCTGCTGTTCCAAGTCATGACATTGATACATCTTTCCAGTTTTTAAACCCTTAAAGATTCAACAATGAATAGCAGGACAAATCTCAGAGAAGATTCACCAAGAACACTTAGTTCATTCAGACTCTTAGGAATGTTGACCCACTCTCACTTCCCATGTCACAGGACAGTAAGTTTGCTGCAGTTGTTTTCTGTGTCTTTTGCACTGCAGAAGGGAATTTCTATCAGGTTGTATTGATAAGGCCAAAAGGTTTGCTTGGAAAGAGTTTGCTCAGTTGCTCAAGCATGGATGGATGTAAATATTTATTATGGTAGAAAAGCATATCAAAGCCTAGTGGAGCTGTGAGACAGCTCAAACCATAAAATTTATGATACATTAACACAGGTTGTGCTATATTTCTCAACTCAGTAGGTACAGAAAACTACAAGAACTGGTATGATTTCACTTTTGTGCAGCAAAAGTGTCAGAGAAAGTTAATATTGCTTACATAAGCGTGCACATACTCGCTGGAAGGTTTAAAATACACAAAACTAGAGATGTTGCCCCAAGGCATTTCATCTTGCTTCAGTAGGGCTGAAAATGGTGCTGCAACTATCTTTGAGTTATTTATATGAAGATTCACCAGCTGGTGCTTGAAAGTTATACCAAAGCTGTCCTAATATAATCAGGACAGTGTTTGAGGGGAATTTTGGTATTTCATTGTATGTCCTGAATATCTTGCTAAGGAATACACTATTACCATTCTGGTTTTGAGTCAGAAATTCCCCAAACTTGACAAAATATTTAAATGGGAACTCAGATTTCTCCCATGCACTAAATAGAGTTGTTTTCAAGCAGAAAACTTTGAAATATTTAGGTCACACAGGTCATTGGGAGTAGTCAGCATGCATTCAACAAGAAGAAATGGTGCTTGACCAATCTGATAACTTTCTATGATGGCACAGCAAGATGGGCCACCAAGGGGAGAGCAGTGTATGTTGTCTACCTCAACTTCAGCCAAGGCTTTTGACACTGTCTCCCATACAACCCTCATAGGTAAGCTCAGTAAATGTGGGTTAGATGAATGAACAGTGAGAAGGATCAAGATCTAGCTGAATGGCAGAGCTCAGAGGGTCATCATCAGTGGAGTAGAATCCAGTTGGAGGCCTATAGTCAGTGGCATTTCCTAGAGATCAATACTGGGTCCAGCCTTATTTAACTTCTTAAACAATTGTTGTTAGCAGAATCTTCAGTGCCAGAGTCTTTTCAGTGGTGCCCAGCAACAGGACAAGGACCAGTAGCTGTAAACTAAAACACAAGAAGTTCCACCTCAACATGAGTAAGAACTTCTTTACATTGAGGGGGTCAGACCACTGGAACAAGCTGCCCAGATATTGTGGAGTCTCCCTCTCTGGAGGGATTCAAAAAACACTTGGACAAGTTCCTGGGTAACCTGCTCCAGGTGACCCTGCCTTAGCAGGGCAGCTGGACTAGATCTCCAGAGGTACCTAATGATTTTGTGACACTGATTCTGCTGATAATGGAGGTTTCCTCTAAATAAATAATTTATTTAATGTTCTACTTGAAGTTAGAATATCTTTTTGCACTCTTTGCTTGCACTGCCTCTATCCTTGTCCACAGGCACAATATCCTGTTCCTTTTTCCCTTTGTTACTTATTGTCAGACTCTCACATGTACAGAAGAGTAATCTTCACATCTTGCCACACCTCTAGTCTACATTAATTTCCCAGTATATTTTTGATTCATCAATTCTCCTTTCCATCAGACAAAAAAAACAAATCTCACCTGCAAACCCCTCCCTGCTGTGTAATACCTTCTGCTTCCCTCACCCTCATAGTGTAATGTGATTTAGTGCCAAAGTGACACCACATTGCTCAGCCCTGAACCATTCTGGGAAACAGGTCTTGCATAAAAAATACTTCAGACAGTATTTTGCACTCACTTGACCAATTCCCTTCTTAGTTTGCAAAAACCATGGTAGGGTTGGACTCGATCTTTGAGGTCTCTTCCAATCCCATTGATTCTATGAACTTATGGAAATAGCACACAGGCTGCTGAAGTATTCTTCCAGAAAAGATTATGACATTTGATTCCCTCACCCTAAATGTTTTTGATTTTCCAGCAGTCTCACTTCTGTGGGATTACTACAGAGATGCAGAGTAGCTGCTCCCCAGCCTTACTAGCTCAGCTCTATTTTCACTCAAATATTAAAAGCAGATGGGCTTGGTGGATTATTCTACCCATTGACCAAAGGATTAGAGAGCATATTAGTAAAAACATTGCTATCTTAAATTCACCTATGTAAGCTAGGCTGATATTAAGGTTCTCCACTACAGTTTAAATGCCCTATATCAATGGTAAAAATATCCAAAACGTATTTAGGAAGGGAAAACAATTGCCCTCAAATTTGCAGCCACATATCTAATTAAGAGGGAAGTAGTCAATTAAAATTGCACAAAACAAACACTGAAAAGTATCAGGAAAAGGGTTGTGGAATAAAAGGAAACATACACGTTAATTCAGTGAGAAGGAATTAACAATCAAGAGAAAATAGAAGTGAAAAATCAAATCATTGCAACTTAATAAACAAATCCAAAGCATTACACAGCTTGGAGAAAAACACCTTCCATCCACACATTACAAAACCAGATGTGAAGGGATCGTTAGGTCAAGCACTCAAGTCAGACAGAGACACTATTAAGGTTGTCTGTTCAAATCTAACTCACGCCCAGTGATCATCGTATTTTTTTTCTCCAGGAGTCAGTAACCTACAGCTTTTGTGCCAAAAGCTATGGCTGTGCTGGTGTGTAGTTCTGCCAAGTTGGAGCTACAGCTCAGTAGGATCAACGCAGCACTCAAACGGTCCATGTGCTGAAGATGTGCTCCAGACTGTCCCCAGCCTGGTCCCATGAACTGAGCACTCATATTCAGTGCTGGAACACTTGGGTAGACTCATCTGAAAAATCAAGTTTTGGCTCCATGAACAATTTATGAGATCATAAAATCACAGAGTCAACCAGGTTGGAAAAGACTTCCAAGATCATCAAGTCCAACCCTACCGTGGTTACTAGCCCATGGCACTAAGTGCCACATCAGTCTCAGCTTGAAAACCTCCAGGGATGGGGAATCCACCACCTCCCTGGGCAGCACATCCCAATGCCTGATTACAAGGCAGGTGACAAAGACTGAGGCAACAATATCAAAATGATAGCCCTGATGTACACTGTGTTACTAGAGTAAACACATCCCCTGCACAAGACACAGACACAGGTTCTGACTGACATCTAGCCAGCTTAAGCAGGGCTGCAAGTCAGAGCACCATGAAATGGATGCTTACCAGAGCCAAGGGCTTGTCTGTGCAAGTTACTGGCAGTATCTCACACTCCTCATCCACTGTGGAATAATATATCACACAGAAATGTTTTTGCTTCAGGAATAAGTTAATAAATAAACCAGACTTGCTTGTGTTGGTATATGTAGTGACCATCTCTCCACTACTAACTGCCTTCAGAAGTTAAGTTTTCCATGGGCTTTTCCCCCCCACCATGAAAAATGTCAGCAAGTCAACAATAGCACCAAGAAACTTTCTATCAGCTAAATAATTTTTTCTAGAACGTTATGTCTGTTTTTCATTCTAGACTCCTAAATTACTTATCTTAATGGTCATTATTCCATTTTCCAGAAAACACATTCCCTGCTCAGTGCACACAACCCTAATGGCTTATCACTAAATGCCATAGACGAGAGTTTGATTTCAAATTTTTCATTCATCACATCTCACAGCAGCTGGAATTTTACATCTGTACAGAGCTGGACCCCAGAGTTACCTGGAGCCACCAACACCATTTCTGATTTTGCAAGCATACAGTCTCTTCTCCCTCTCCCCTTCTCCCCACACTTCATTGCTGCTTATTTTTCCCCACTCAGAAAGCTACAAGGCTGTTGAAATTCAAAGTATAAGGAAAGAGGATCAATCAAAGGATCTTCAAAGTAATCCAAAAAGGAGGGAGAAAGTTTTCAGCCTTTCTGTTATTATGTTCAAGGAGGCAAATGAAGCTAATAAGCCTAAGAAAAAAATGTTATATTGAAGAGGCAATAGAAAAGATGGAGAAGTATATGGGAAATAACTTAGGTAACCAAATCTGAATTTGTTTTCCCTGATTGTCCTGAAGCTGGTGCTGTTTGTGGCAACCAGGAGCTGAGCAGTTGCAATGCAATAACTAGAACAATGCCTGGTAATAATGATATTAAATCCATGTTGTTCTAATTATTCTCAGTGTGTAATCTGGTTCTTTCCTCAGCCTTGCTGTCTAAAAGCAGCTGGGCTGTCTTCATTCCAGCAGTGAATAACATGAAGACAGAAGTCCCCTTTAATTTCCCTCTCTCATTCATTGGGTCACTGAACAGGAGGATACCTTGGGGCACAAAGGGAGAAGTCAGCACAAGGCAAGTACTTCACCTCCTGTGAGTCAAAAAAACAATTGTGAAGCATTACCTGCAGCACTGTGACAAGGAACACAGCAGTGATACACAGCAAAAGCTTAGCAAGGAAAGAAGACAGCTTAACCAGGGAATAGAGGAGGCTCAAGTCACCAAGGCAAACTGACATTTTAATAGATTTAACAAAATATTCTGTGACAGAGCACTCTTACATATTCAAAACAGTTCAATACACAGAAAAAACACCCACAGGATATCAGGATGCCTGTCTCTAATTACTCCCAAGCTTTGATCAAAGCTTTCCCTCCCAGAAACATAAGAACAGTTATACATTGCTGTGGATTTCTTCTACCTAGTATGTTATACTTCCATCAAGACTCAAGTTTTTCTTCAGTTTGGAATTACTTGTGCATCCATCCCACTCAATTTAATTTAAGAAGTTCTACAAACTAGTACCTTTGATTTCTCTTCTATACTCAATTACTAGCTGTAGTGACCAACTGAGTGATTCAGTAGAGACATGCAGACAGGGGAAGGAATCTCACATGCTTACCCTAGGAAACTGGGCTTAAAAATCACAATGGATTCTCTTTGAAAGAGTTCATTGAAACAAAGTTGAAACACATTATGTTGTAGCAATCCAATACTAACTAGAGGCAACAAAGGTTTACATAATCACAAGGAGAAAACAGAAGAATCTTAAAATCATAGAATTTTAAGGGCTAGAATGGACCTTGGAGATCATCTAGTCCCAACCCCCTGCCCTGGGCAGGGACACCTCCCACCAGAGCAGGTTCCTCAAGGCTTTCTGAAGGTACTGCCTTTAGTTTCCAGGCAGAGGCCCACACAGGTCCTTATCTTATCAGGTAGTTTTTTAAAAGGCAGGCAGTCTAATTCCTATAAAGAAGTGATGGCATTTCAGGAAGCAAGATTTAGTAAGCAAGATACATTTAGTAAGTAATTGCAGTTCCCCTGGCATGAGTTTCTTCCTGCTGGTTGTCCATGAATCTCTTTCTTGCAAAGTAACTTCAAACATTACACCAAAAGAAAAAATAAATCTGAGGAATCGAGGTCACTATAAAACAATTTGGTAGTACACAGATCCAATCTCATCCATTGTTTGGAACATTGATCAGGTTCAGATCAGAGATGGTGCATTAGGAAAGTATTTCAGACAGGATGTCTCAGCAGCACACAACAGCCTCATGCCATTAAGTATACAATTCTAGTACCTGGAAGAATTACTGATGTTACTTCTCAGGCTGAACCCATTGTCCCTGAACAACAGAAGTTAACTGTGGGAGAGGTGCCATTTAAGCATCCAGCACTAATATCTAGGAATATCATCTGGAACAACACATTAGTGTTAGTAACTCTAAGTACCAGGACCTTGAAATTGCAGTTACTGCAAAGGGTCATCCAGATCAGGGAGATGCAAACACCTCCCATCTCATGTTGTCTCATGGCTTCTCCTATGGAAAAAAAATATAATTGAGGTCTCTGAAGTCTGAGTGGGCAGGAAATTTACTTTTCAGCACCTGTTAGAGGTAATAATCACCATCTTGACACAAACATCATAACTAGATTCCACTAAGAACTTTACTGGCTAGAATCATGGAGCAATTCTAATTTCATCCTATTCCTGTGTCCATGCTTCCATTTTCTTTTGGGTTAGGTACCAGGATAACAGAACAGGCCCACAAGAACTCTAGTTTGATAATAGCTATTATCTAACATTCAACTCTCAAGTAAATGATCCTAAACACAGCTAAAAAGAGACTCACACTGGGTTTCAAAGCTGCTGCATTCAAAGCATGCCAGTTGTTCTGCAAGTTAAAAAATTATGAGTTTAGCATTCATTTTAAAGCTTAATTCAGAGCTAAACCAAGGATGATCTAGGAAAAGCACATACAAAGAACACAGCACCACATACGTCCTCAAGTATCTGAATTTTCATGTCCCAGCTCCAAACAGGTTAAAGAAACATTTTAAAAACCCTCCAATAACTAGAAGTCCTATGCAATATCTGCTTAATCTCTGGCATTGCCTTCACATGAGTCATTTAGGAACCTTAAATGAAAATAACTATAAATACAATTCATTTGCTTTCATATCTATGTTAACTTTTAATCCATAAACTCATACACAGACTATAAGCAATTCCTAACTGAAATGAGTGAAAAAGCACTCCAAAATCTCAATGGCTATGTCTTACACAAGATTGATACACAGCATTTGCTCATTGACAGACATGGCAAACAAGTTTCAGAACACAATCCTGCAACTAAGAGTCTACAGAAGAGATATAGATAAAGTGTTACTAGTCAATAGGATTTACAGGCAGTTCACTTTATAAACCATTCAGTAGAAAGAGTATTTTTTCTAGTGTATTTAGGTGCAGTAAATAAAAAAAAAAAATGATTGGATCAAGTGCCTGTGGGCAGATGCTTTTACAAGCTATACATTATCTGCCTAACTTTACCAAGACTTACAGATTGAAAGTGCAAATAATTACTACTTAGTAGGGAAAAAACCCAACAACTTAGTGACAGATAACTGGGGCAGGGAAAATACAGTGAAACAAGCAGCACCCAAACATACACAGGAAAGTTTTAGTAATTGCTGTTTCCTAACCACTTTACCCATGTTGAAATAATACTGTTCAGGATGTTGAACCCTGAGCAGACACATGCTGTAATCACATATGCAGAGGGGCAATTAACTGGGAACACAAATTCTCTACAACTATTAACACCTAGTGCTATTTTGACAGGCTGAGGGAGTTGGGGCTGTTCAGCCTGGAGAAGAGAAGGTTGTGTGGAGACCTCAGAGCAACTTTTCAACATCTGAAGGGGCTACAAGGAGCCAGAGAGGGACTCTGTGTTAGGAACTGCAGTGACAGGACAAGGGGTGATGGGTTCAAACTGAAGGAAGGGAAGTCTAAGTTGGATGTGAGAAGAAAGTTTTTTCCTGTTCTGGTGGTGAGACACTGTCCCAGGTTGCCCAGGGAGGCTGTGGCTGCCCCAACCCTGGCAGTGTTCAAGGCCAGGTTGGATGAGCCTTGAGCAACCTATTTTGGTGGGAGGTGTCCCTGCCCAGGGCAGGGGTTGGGGCTGAATATGTAAGGTCCATTCCAACCCCTAAAATTCTATGGTAATTCAGGACTAGAGATCCTCTCCAGGACGATCTGTAGATAAATCCATGAATTCAGAAGCTTGAGACACACTTATTTGCAGATCAGGTTATAGAGAGAATTCAAGATACAGGTTTCTCAGCATTTTCAGGACTACTTAACTTTTCTCCAAAGAGAAAGGAGGGCAAAAACTCCCAAGAGAAAAATTAGAATATCTAAAAGAAATCCTATGGATACACAGTCATGCAAACACATGTAATGATCACCCTACCCATAAGTGAAATCAACTCTGCCAATGAAAAAAGAAAAAAAAAACCCAACACCACAAAACCAAACAGCATATCAGTCAATATTCAGTGTATGGCTGAAAGATTACAGCTAATACTGGAAAGCAAATAAATATTCTCACATTTCATATTCAAGAAAACCTTACCAGAGATTTACACTGCTGACATAATCCATTCTCAGACATTTCAACACCTATAACACACACAGCTGAAATTCACAGGAGTCCTCAGTGAGCAGTTCCCTGCTCCCCTGAAGACTGCAGTCCTAGCAAACATGTACATGCTCCTGTCGTGTGCTAAATTCATTATGGAGAATAATGGGGCCCAGTATTGCTTAAATTCTGTTGCCTTAGGCCACTCATATCATAAACCATAGGAGCCATGTCACAGATGCCTGAAAGAGAATTGGAGCCATAATTTATGCATATTTTAAGGCTGTAAAATGAAAAGAAAAGCTCCTGAGGTGTTACTTGGACAATCTTTTAAAGAGCACTGCAGTTCCAAGATATCCCAATATGTTCTGCAGGATGTTTCCTTCAGTATTATGATATACAAGGCAATCCTTTTTGTCAGGACATGACACAACAGCTAGAGATACAGATCCACCAAATAATAGTCAAAACTCATATCTAATATAGGCAACCACCACCATAACTACTGATGTGCAAGATGTGGCTATTGACCCAAGTCTCATCTGATCTGAGAGCAGCAAGGCCTTTAGATTTAAGCAGAGGTATTGCTTCAGAGCTGAAGGTGCCTTAGTTTAGGGAAAGTATCTTCCTAAATCCAATAGTCAGCTGTTGGCACATATTTAAAAGCACAATAATTGCTATGCCACAGCTTGTTTAAAGTCTTATCTTCATTATAAAATCAGTGCACTTGGGGCTAAGGTTTTTCTTTAAGGAAAAATAGTTTCTTCAATCAAGTCCTGTTACAGTTTCTCGTTTTTTAATATCAAAGCTATTACGTCCTCTTGTAGTTCTCTTATAGATTGCCTGAAAAGCTCACAAAAAAGCAAAGCCACTATGCACAGAATGAAAAAAATGCACATGTAAATCTCTCCATTTTCTCTAGTTCTCCAAAGAAAATTTTCATATAATAAATGAGACTACTTTGGGAGAGAGGTGAGGGAGAAAAAAACCAAGATACTACTTTCCTATCTACTTTCTTTTTGTTGTTAGGAAAGGTTCATGGAGAAGAAAACATGAGATATTCAAACTATTTATGCTTCAACAGCAAATAAAATTAATTTTTCTGAGTGTTGCTTGAAAACACTATTTGTTCCACTCTCCTCATTAAATAACCATGTTACCCCTACTTGTCCAAAAGCAGAAATCAGGAAATCCAGGTGACAGTCTATATTATTTCTTTTTAACTTCTCTTCATTTTGTAATAGCTTATGAGCCCCTAGGAGGTCAGTGTTCTTGATATCATTATTCTCTCCTATTTAAAAGGCTCATCACAATTCCCCCATGCAGCCTTGCTTATGTTCTCCTAAAGTCAATGGCAGCTTTTCCACTAAGACCAGGGAAAAAAAACAGAGGGTTTGATTACTTTCCAACATTTTCTTCCTAGCCCCCTCATTCCTTTTTCTCCAAAAAGAAGAACAAAAAGTCAGCCAAATATTTTACACATTCTCTGCTGAAATTGCTACAATTTATTTCTAGTATGTTCTCATTCCTTTCTTATTAAAAGACTACTATCATTCTTTAAACAACTTTGAACACACCTAAGCACTACGTGATATTTTCAGTAAGCCAATAACAACAAAGCCCAAGACTTTGTGTGAGAGAAAAGCAGCATTTAATTTAGAACCCATCAATGAAACCAGCAGTGAGGAGAAAGAC
>NW_008660921.1:0-8241 GCF_000695815.1 Acanthisitta chloris | reverse complement strand
CGGGGCGGGAAAACGGGAAAACGGGGCGGGAAAACGGGAAAAGGGGAAAATAATAAAGAATAGCTTTACTCATAGCACTGTTTTAGCTTAGTTAGCAAAACGGCGCATCTCATCTGTAAGGTTGTGTCAAATTGACTCAACCTGGCAGAGGTTGCCCCAGGTGGTAGTGGCTGGCCCAGGCCGTGCCGGGTGGTGAGTCAAAGCCAGGATGGATAAAGCCTTGAACAAACTGGTCTAGCTGGAAGGTGTCCCTGCCCAGGGCAGGGGGTTGGGACTACATGATCTATAAGCCCCATTCCAACTAATAATTCAAATTCCTCTTAAATTCTATGATTCTATGATTTTTTTTTTCACTATCAGCTCTACAATATTCATGCTTAGGTCAAACAAAAGTCTTTCTCCCTTGTACAGCTTGATTAACAGGAATGGCAGCATGGCACAGGTTCTTCCTTTGTGTCTATTAGTGTCTGTTCATGTCAGGATTACATTGCTATAATATATTGGGAAACAATTGGTTTACATCAGAAACATGACACCAAGAATCCAGGTCACCCGGTGTGAGCTCTATGTGGGACATAGCAAAAAACCTACAAAATCTAACATGATTTAGGTAACTAAAACCCAACAGACAGGTCTAGGCTGCTCTTGCCAAATAATTTATGGAATAATGGTGCAATTTTTGTATTAATATTTCCAGTGTGGACTCTTTTTCTAAGAGGAAGTCTCAAGATGGTGGAAATTGTGTTACTTTATTTTGTCTCCACATTTTTCATGTTGATAAAAAAAGGGTACTTGTTTCCTTCCGAGGCCCATGGAGTCAGGTAATTCTAGTTACCCACCCAACAGCCAGACTTCTTTCAGTATGGGTGGTAATGATGCTCTGCCACAGTGGCCATCTCCCCCCATGTCTCACAGAATGCAGTGCTGAAAACCTGCTCCTACCTCTGCTTGCTTTAAAAATAGAGCTGCTGTAATGTCTCAGGTGGGCTGGACCTGAGAATCTTGCAGATTGCAAGGACAGAGAGAGAAAGCAAGAATCAAGATGGAGTTCAAGGGCTCAAGGAGGAGATGACTGATGCAAGGAGGAATAGAAAGCAGGGCTCATAGGAATTGAAGTGGGGCTTATGGACACAGCAGAGAGAGTGCAAATAAAGAGGAGAGTCTGGACAGCAAGAAGGAGAAACAGCTAAAAAATGAAGACTACAAATATTACAAGGCAAATAGGGGAAAAATGAGAGAGAAGTAAATATCAAGCCATCCTGTTGAGGAGAGAGTGGAACCACATACTGGAGTTTGTTTGTTTGCTTTCTCTTCTAATTAAGCACCCAAAGGAAGCAGGTATAATACCTTTATAAGATGGTGGCTTATTCCAACAGTGGCAAATCCCCCTTTTTGAAACATCTCCCACAATACAGGGTAATTTTTTTGTTAAAACAGGTTGCAGTATTTATTTTTTTAAAGTAAAGTATCTTTAAGGCACACTGTTTAAATTCACCGTAGCTCAAAGAAAATTACAGAAATTTCACTTAGAAACCTCATGGGTTTTGATTGACAGTATTAGAGATTATATGTGTCACTTTAAATGTCATATTATAATAGTTCTAGCATTTCACAGAGCAGCATGGTTCATCCTCACACAAAGAAAGCAACATATAAAGAGATGTAAAATATGTAGAGAAGCCCAGGAAATGATTTCAATGCTTTTTGCAGATGCACTCCTTGGAGGAAGATACTGTCTAAGTGTGGTCAGAAAAAGTCTGGAGTTTGAAAGCTCATTTAGGCTTCTTTGCTGCCTCAGTTGAGCAAGCTGAAAATAGTTGCCAGATTAGATAAATCCTCAAGCTCCTGTAACCCAGTGGCACATCTTTAGAGAAGGGTTTTGCTGTTATGTACACATGCTGCTGGTCATACCTGTAGTTTAATCCATGCTTAGTCTGTGTGACCTGGACCTGAATCCATCCTGGCAGGATAGAGGCCAAGTGGGGAATTAGTGTTGCGAGTACAAGCTCTGTTCAGCATCTGAATCAGCACAGCCTGAAAACATCCAAGTTATCCCATACAATTGTGGCAGAGATGTCTGTGGCTGAGTAGTGTGCCATTTGTGCTAGAGTTAAAACCATATATCATTGTGTATGACTCGTGTGTAGATTGCATGAGAAAAAAATATTTTTGGCATTACAAAATCAGAAGATGGAATTATTTTGAAGTTCCACAGCACTGCGATAAGAGTCTTCCCCCGTTAAACTTAGAGGGTTTTTTTTTTACCACTGAGCTCAGTAGGACCAGAATGCAGTTTTTAGCACAGAGAAGAGCAGTAGGTATGAAGCATAAGGCAGTTTATGAAGCCATTACTCAGACAAACATGGGGGACTACTTTTCTGTTCACCATGTCCATACAGTATCTCATGCTTATAAATACTGATCTTCTGCATCCTTCCCCTTTCATCATGTGTTTGTGACTACAGGGGAAAAGGATGCTTCCCAGACAGCTACCAACTTATTAAAATGGTATTCAACAGAAAAATATAGAGGGAATTATTGGGCTACAAGGATATTTCACATTTATGTGTATTGCTCTCATAGGCTTCAGTCCTGACTGTGCTTGCATTTCCACTAGACTGATTCCATTCTAGCCACACTAACTAGTTTTTCCAAATCTGCACACAGATGAGTAAAGCCACACACTGACCAGCTGAAGGGATTATACTACATCAAATCATAGAATCAACCAGGTTGGAAAAGACCTCAAAGATCATCGAGTCCCCCCCTACCATCGTTACTAGACCATGGCACTAAGTGCCACATCCAGTCTCATCTTGAAAACCTCCAGGGATGGTGAATCCACCCCCTCCCTGGGCAGCCCATTCCAATGCCTGATTACTCTCTCTGTAAAAAATCTCTTCCTAATATCCAGCCTCAACCTCCCCTGGCAGAGCTTGAGTCTGTGCCCTCTTGTCCTACTGCTGGTTGCCTGGGAGAAGAGACCAACCCCCACCTGACTGCAACCTCCTTTCAGGGAGTTGTAGAGGGCGATAAGGTCTCCCCTGAGCCTCCTCTTCTCCAGGCTAAACACCCCCAGCTCCCTCAGCCTCTTCTCATGGCACTTGTGCTCGAGTCCCTCCACCAGCCTCATTGCTCTTCTCTGGATCCACTAATGCAAGCTAAATTCCTAAAGTTTCTGCCAAAAGCATGTTAGTGCTTCTTTCAGCAGCTCAGCACTGGCCTGATTCAAGCAGGTCCTCAGGTAGGGCAGTTCAGCCCCTCCACTTTGCTTCTGTCTGAATCCAATAGACTGCACAAAAAAGGTGACATAGCATCGATCCATGAGGCAGCTTCACAAAACTAACGAGTTGTCACCTAAGTCCACAGTCCAGACAGGAATTGAGGAGGATACAGTGTTGAAATCTCTCCTTTCAATTCCATCAACGCAGTGCTAGTTGCCATGGGAGGCAGAACCTGCTGTTTGCTGCACCTTCCACAGTGGCACGAGGAGAGCAGTAAGCACACACACTTTCAGGAAGCATTTATCACTAAGTTTAAACCACACTGGTAGCAGTGCCTGAACCAGCTAGTTCAAAGCTGGTTTGGGTGTTGCAAAACAAGTTACAGCATAGTAGCAGATGAAGTCTTGGGTGCCATCAGCTGGTTTCTGCCAGTCATACAGCTTTGGTTCTTGCAGTTATTTGGGGCACCAACAAGAAGTATTTTCAGAGTACACTGCTGGTAAGGGTTATTTGTCTCATCCAGTGATTGCTAATACTGCACAGTAACTGCTTCTTGAATACGAGTGATACTTCTCTTTCTGTGCTAAGTTAAACAGCACAATTTTATTTGACTCTCTGCCTTTCTATTTTTGGGTGTTAAAACAGTTACCAGGGTGTGTTACACACTCTTCAAAGCCAGAGTTTTGAACGACTCAGAGAACAGATGATGAGTGAGTTGTGGTTTTTTACATCTGGTTTGCCAGTGTTAGCAGGGATTATTCAGCCCATACCAGAAGTGAGCAAAAGCTATTAGTGGTTGTGAGGGAACCTGCCATTTGTGAATAGAGTTAGCCTTAATATAGAACAAATTCCAAGTACCCATGTGAAACTCATGACAAAACCTCAGAAATCTGCAGGTGACATAGGAGCCCCTGTATGCCATGTCTTCAAACAGAAGAAAATAGAAAGTACAGTGTGATTGCAGAGCAACACACTGTTACAGCACTGTTTCTGCTCTGTCCTTGGAATAAAAACAGTATCATTCCAATGGCTCTCAGTGCCAGCTGATGAGACCTCTGCTTTGTGAAAAATAAATGCAAATGTTCTGCTTTATGTCAGCTACGTTAAGTTGCATTTTTGGCACAAGTGACCATGACATAAAAGTACAGCTTAGGTTTCTAATTCGGTTTAAAAATAAAAAATCCAAAGCAAATCCAAGTGTTTGGCACAATAACGTGGCATCTGCATAGGATGTTCACATGAGCTCTGGAGATGAGCAATGATGATACCTCATTTGATGTTTGCAGTTATGCTATGTCACAGATGTAAATGAAACTCAAATTACCAGTTTGGGTCAAAACTGCAGCTGAGGAGAATGCTCAGTATTTTAAAGCTGGGGCTTGTGCCCAATGGAATAACTTTGTCACTGTCAATTGAATAACTTTGTTACTGAGGAAGAAAAACGGATAGGGGTTTGAGTGATCAGACAGTAAGTTTAAAAGGCAATGTTCATCATCAAATAATGTAAATATTTTTATTTTAAAAAATGTTATGGCACCTTAGAGGCAGTCATGACTACACAACCAAATATACAAAAATTACATTTTCAGAGTTGCAACTTTCCACAGTACTGCACAAAATGGAAATAGTATGAGAAACGTTGCAGGTCACACACTGAGACAATTAACTTTAGTCAATAAAAGCAGACAATTTTTGGTACACCTTGATACTACCAGACCCAGGTTCCCTGGGTAAAAAGGAAAGGTGGCTTTGTGCAAAAGTTTCCAACAACAGTACAAGTTAATATGTTAAACATACAGCAAATCAACCATACAAGACAGTTGGACAAGTCCTCATGCAGTCTTTATATACAGCATCATCTCAGTTGGCTTTTTCAGGGAAAATAAGCAATTCCATTGACCAAATTAAAACTTTGATTAGTTTTTCACTGTTGTAATGTAAAATTGTCTGATTCTTTGTGCAGGATTCTATGCAGCATCAGAGAGACCCTTCCAACTTTATTTGAAAACAAGCCCTTTATAATCTCTTGTACTTTAAAGGGGGGGCAATGTAATTAATTAAAGGCCATGTTGTGACATGATGGTAAATGAAGAAAGCAGATAAATATTTGCTTGATTAAAAAAGAGAATAAATTTGCCTGATTGCTATTCCTAGATGGACTTTTAGAAGCAATTAAATTCTGTTATCTAAATTAAAGTCTTTAATTACATTAATCTGCGTTTACCTTCTGTTGTACCATTGAACCCAGAAGTATAATGTCTATATCACAGTGCAATGGGATGTGGTTTCCCAAAACAAAACCGAAAACAAACAAACAAACAAATTGGCTTTCATACCACCTAAATGAACCATAAGCTTGTGTGTTCTTCAGCCCCAAATTTCTTCTTCATTGATTTTGATTCCAGGAAGCACAACCTATGATCATACAGTTCACTTTGTATCAAACATAAGCCTGAACAGATTCCTCTTTGAACAGCTATATTCAGCTTTAAGTGTCGGGGTCCTTGTTTATTATGCTATTCAGTAGCACATAATTAGCTTGCAAACCTCATAAGCTGAAGCTTATGCTTTCACTGAATTTGTCTGCCTTCAGCTTCTAGTCAGTAGATCACATATCTTTCCTCCAGCAAATTGTCTTCATCTATTGAACTTCTGTTCCCTAGATAAGGAGTCATAATTTGTTCAAAGGAAAACATTGGCTTTTACATATCCTCCTAGGAGGGCAGATATTGGATCTATATGTGCTGGTCCTGCAGCAGAGGCAACACATAACACAGGCATTTTGATATTAAAATAAAATGAAATGAGATTTGATAGTGCCTCTCTAAGAATTCAGAATAAGTAGACCTCATTGGAGTGCAATAAATTGAGAAGTTGCATGAATGTATATAATGCCAAGCAGAAAGGAGAAGGAATTTAAACTGGGTCTCATTCAGTCCAGTGAATGACTGGTTGGACGTTCAACAATAATGAAGGTAGAGTTGAAGCTACCATAAGAGCCTATTAGACAAGTTTTAGAGGAAACCTCATTTAGTCCTGAATGGTGAAACGACAGAAATCAGGAAAATTGTGCTAAGCTTTATAAGAAACTCTCCAGAAACTTCTGAGCAAAAAGTGGCCAAAAACCTATAGAACTAATTGAAGGGCTTTTCCATCAGAGAACTACTGTCAAAGTGAAGTGAAATAATTGACTACCAGATGGCACCAAGCAGAAAAGGCACTGTCTGGCAAATTTTTGTTGAGTAGGAGTGTTTTAGAGGCTCACTATGAATAAGTGTAAGAATTTTCTTAAGAATGTCTAATGTGTTGTATAAGAACATAAAAGCAAAGAACACATTAATTGATTGAGAAGCTGAAGAGTTCTCATGAAGAGATTTTGCAATACTTTGGGTTGGCCTAGGCTTGCTTTCACAGCAAGCAGAGCTCTGACTGCAGGCCAGATATGTACCCTGGCATAATTCCAACCTAAAGGGGTGAAGTTAGGTTGATATGAAGCTAATAGCACTGGCATCAGCCCTGGCTAGCTCAGGCACCAGCCTGCTCTTGATCTTAAGTACAGACACAACTGCCTAGCCTGTCCCACCACATCCTGGTGCTGTTCAAATCTGCGCCCTGTAGGAAAAAGCTAGACACAACTTTTCTACACTGAAGCTGCCCCATTGTTCTGCAGGGAGTCTGCCTAGAGGTCAGTTTTAGGGGCAGATAATGACTCACTGCAGCAAGAAATGCTCATCTCCCATTTTGCCTTTGCTTCATATTCATGAGACCTTTCTATCAGCCCTTTAAGAGGCAGAGAATGATCCAACTCTTTTACCAGGTTTTTCTTCCAGTCTGGTGAGCTAACATGGCATATAGAAAACTTCACCACACACCAGTGTTAGCACAAGATAAGAGATGGGAAAGTGAAGGCAGGAAGGGAGACTTCCCTCTCCCTTGGATGGCCTGCCACTTGGCACTGCAGCCTTACTCTGTGCAAAACTACAGCAGTTTCACTCCAAAGCAGGATTTTGCCCTTCACTTTTTCTTTTTTTTTTTTTTTTTAATTTCCTTGATGCATGTCACATTCTCCAGTGATTCAAATCCAGCAGGGAAAATAACTTGGAGAAGTGATGTGCCCATTCACCAATTAGGGTTATTTTAATTTGCATGACTAACATTATGTAGCCTGTATAACTTCTTCTGTGTCCTCTGCCAGATGTAAAGCCAATATGGAAATACAAGACCTATCTGTTTCCAATTTGGACCCAGTCAGATTCTATCAAGACAGTAAGCAATCTTTCATAGGGTCATTGATTTTATGTTCTGCCCTCCTTTTGCACTGAGGTAATCTTCCAGAATTGTTATAGGATGCCCTTGGAGCAGCAGCCCTCATGTTCCCAGGTTGTACCACACCAGCTTCCTTTGTTACAAGAAAAATTACTAACCTTTGTCCTTCCTGACCTTGAGACTACCTGATGTAGCATTTTTAACTACATACACTAGCTCTGGAAGGACTACCCTTTTAAACATATACTCATGCAACAGGCAAAGGAGTTTTTCTTACATAAACATTTTTAACACATGGTATTCTTTTCGTGCATGTCTACCCTTCGGAACCCATTTAACACAGTACTACACAAACTGTTTTCACAAGTGGCCAAAACAGAAGGTGGTTCTGCAAGCTGAACAGGGAATGGAGATTGTAATAAAGTCAACAAGAACACACCACGAAGAGACACAGCCTTCTGAGGATCAGAACCAGGACTCTTGTTTGGTTTTGGCAATGGATGTATAATCTTGTGGCCTAGGGAAATGAGGGAGAGGGAAAGTCATAGGGCTGATCCATAAAATGGGTGGCAGAATTTAGAAAGACTTCAGAGACGAAAGGGCTCTGAATAGAAGCATATTCATTAGCTTAAAAATGTGAAGTACAGACTGTAAAAGACATGATATGCCTTTTCAAAATGAAGCTAGGAACAAATTGTATAAAAACCGTGGAAAAGACTAAGAGGATCAGCACTTTGGCCATAACAATCCC
>NW_008660920.1:0-25042 GCF_000695815.1 Acanthisitta chloris | reverse complement strand
CTGGTTCTTGAAGAATGGGAGAGGCCTCAGGAAATTAGAGTTTATATGTGTGTCATTTTCTTTTAATGAAAATAAGGTGGTGGTATTCATGTGTATAACCTGAGAAGCAATTGGCACTTCTACTTTCTGAAAATTCAGAGTTTAAAAAACTAAAGCTTAGAAAATTAGTCCTATTGCTACAACAGGAATTTAAAAAAAAACAAACTTGCAAGAAGTATGTAAAATTAAATAACTCATCTTTACCTTGCACAGGTCAAATTCATGTTGCAAAATCCGTATCTGTGGTGTTTTAATAACTCTTCATATTGGCTTCCATTATAGATGTTAGTTATATTTAAAAGAATGACACCATTGAGGTACTCTTCACATAACTAATAGATAAGAATCTTTTTTTTTTAAGATATGGTTGATGTAGTTGATGTATAATGTGTTCTGCACTTTGTGGGTGTTATTCAGAGATACAAAAGGTGTTATTCATAATGCCTCTCTTTACTGGAAAATGTATGCTTACTAACTTAGTTTTAAATGCTGTTGAAAGAAAATCTGCAGACAGAGCAAAAGGGCAAAAGGGTGACATCTGGCACAGCAGACTTTCTAAGATCATTTTGGCACACAGCCTGCATTAAACTGCAGAAGCTGAAAAAAAAGATACTGGAAACACAAGAAAAGAGAATACAATGAAAAATTGATTTCTAATCCTTAGCTATTGCAATCCACTAAAAACAAGTTAAATTGCTTTAGTTTATTATCTGCATGTCTTGCACTGGACCATTCTTTGATCTCTAAATGAGCCAAAAATGGGTCTGAGGTGTGACATTTTGTCAGTCTGATTACATCTACTCACTGCAGCATTTTCAAATTGCTATACACTTGATTTCACCTTTTCAGTTTTCACCTGAGTGACTGATACATAAAAACATCCTCATCATTACTAGACCTCATGCACTTCATTTTTCAGAATGGCTGAAAGATGAAATACATGACATGCTGTTTGAAGTGTGGCCAAATGCATTTTATACTTTAAACAAACAGTACCATGGAAACTATGACATGCATGTCCATGCATTTCATCTACACAGGGAAAGAAGAGAAAAAGAAATATGTAGATGTTAGAATTATTAAGCCTACCTAAAGGCAGGGACATTTTTTAGAGAGCTGTTTGACTGAGCTAAAAAACAGAATTAGTGATCTCATTGGTCTTTTCATTTCACTGACTTCCTTACTGGACTTATTTTTTTTCTGATGTAGCTAGAAAGGAGTGGAAAGGAGGGTATTAATTTTGAGTGATCAACAAGTCAATGCTATGTGATTTGAGAAGCTAATTGTGCTGCATCTTTGAGTTACTGATTCTTTCCGGTTAGACTCTTTTGTGCAGCTGAGAGGCTTGGTTGCCTTTCAAAGGAATACACATACAGGTTGTGCTGGTCTTGGCTGGGGTGCAATTAACTTTCATCACAGTAGCTAGCATGGGGCTATGTTTTGGATTTGTGCTGAACACAGGGATGATAATGTGGAGATGTTTTTGTTATTGCTGAGCAGAGCTCACACAGAGCCAAGGCCTTTGCTGCTTTCTGTACTGCCACACTGGCAAGGAAGCTGGAGGTGCATGGGAGATTGGGAGGAGACACAGCTGGGACAGGTGACCCAAACTGACCAAAGGGATATTCCACACCATATGACATCATGCTCAGTATATGAAGTGGGAGGAAGAAGGAGGAAGGGAGGACATCTGGAGTGATGGTGTTTGTCTTCCCAAGTAACCATTAAGTGTAAAGGGCCCTGCTCTCCTGTGATGGCTGAACACCTCTTGCCCGTGGGAAGCAGTGAGTGAATTTCTTGTTTTGCTTTGCTTGTGTGCACTACTTCTGCTTTCCATATTAAACTATCTTTTTCTCAACCCATGAGCTTTTTATAGTACACACTGCTTTCTGTGATCCTGCTGAGAAGTGAGGCTGCTAAATTACCTTTGAGAAATATGTGTTTCCATCTTTTACCCTTCTGCTTCTCTCCCCATCCTACTGGAGAGGAAGTGGCTGTGTGGTGTTTGGTTGCTGGTTGGGGTTAAACCACAACACAAGTACACACTGCTTTCTGTGATCCTGCTGTGAAGTGAGGCTGCTAATTACCTTTGAGAAATGTGTGTTTCCAGTTATGTATGTATGTGCTAATCTGAAGCCATAGTGTCTCCCTCTTTTTTGATCTGTCTGTTCCTGTCAGCTTAAATGGATTTGGAAATGTATCACTATGCAAAGTGTAGTATAATAATAGTTCTGTGATAGCTAATGTACCTATATAATAGTACTATAATAATAGTTAAAATACAAACCTGTACTACACCATGTGCAGATAGAATTTTGTATGACGTTGGGCTTCTTTAACTATTTTTCCCTGATTGCTTTGCTCAAATGCTTTCCTCACCATGTGGGTTTCTCTATTTTTACAGATGAAAAAAAAAAGTTTTTATCTCTACTTTTCAAATCGGCTTGAACTGACTGAGCACTTGGGGAGTGAGCATTTGTTTTATGGTGCCTGCTAGACTGAATTTTTATAGATGTTATGGAAGTAACATTCATAGGTCAGGGAATTTTCTATTGTTGCTTATTGGGTATCAGAAAAGAAAGTTCGATTTTTGAGCTCCTTCAGAAGATTTAAAACTGGTTTCACAAACGTAGTACAAGGAATGCAGTAACACAAAACAGATCTGTGGAGGTCATGCATTTGGACAAAACCAACCAAGTAACTAACAAACAAACATAGTACACTCTCTTTTCTCAGAGGCTTGGAAAAACAAGCTCACTTCTATGGCTCTGTGATAAGCTATGCTGTCAGATAAACATACATACTTGATGCTTCTCTTAGTCCCATTTTCTTTACTCGGTTTTTGATGACACACGTCAAAACTGAGATATACTTTACACTTCTGTATTAAAGTATCACTATGAAGAGTCATATTTTATAAAACTGAAAGGGAAACATACATTGAACTGCTGCAGTGTACCATTACTCTGGGAAAACAATGAAAATGAAATTAATTCTCCTTTGAAATAAATATTGAAGTATCAAATTATTTTCCCATGAATATCAACTTTCCATCCCCTATCAATGTATAATCTGACAGAGTTTACTCATCTTTGCTCAAAATAAAAATGAAGAACAATTTAGTGTTGAATGCTGATGGCAGACATTTGGGCATAAATTTTAGTGATTTTAGCTAGTGCTATTAGGTCTTCATTGTCATGTTTATCAGAATAACATGAACTGAGGAAAAACTAATTAAAATAATAGTTGCAAAATAGATTGTTCTTAACATCCACCCTTGCAGTTCAGAAAGTATCTAGAAATCCTTTCCTTCACTAGAATATAGGTATCTAAATCAATATTTCAATTTTTTCCCCCAGATGATCTTTTCACATATATTTTTGTTGTGAGGGTACTGAGTTGCTAAATCAGTTCCTAGCCATTCTTGAAAAGGGTCCTAGCTACAGAGAAAGGAAAAAGTATCTGAAAGTTAAGAAGTTTCTTCCTTCAATGAATTGTAAGTGTATAAATGTAATTCCAATAAACTAGCTCCAAGAAAGCTATAAAGAACAGGCTTTCTGAAATTGCTTCAAATCTGTCTAGGGATTGATTTTCATCCTCCTCCTCCCATGCTTCAAGAAATGACTACAAGTAAAGCATACACTAATATGGAAGAATTTATGAACATAAATTTATTTAATTTGATTTATTAAAAAACTCATACTTGGTATTAGTCTATAAATTGCTACAAATTTGTAGTAAGCTATAAGTTTCTAAAATGAAAGGCAGGCAAAACTTATCTGCACATGAATGAAGGATTTCAGCATACAGAATGCATTTTTCATGGGATTTCTTCCCACTGATTAGCGTTCATAAAGGTCTCAACATATTTTCAGTCTTGCATCAACAATTTAGTAAAGGATTATGTTCGATGAAGGGAAATTATATACTTGCAGTATACTAGTTGGGCTAGTAGTAGCATGAAGCTAATTGTTTTAATCTCAACTGCAATAAATTAGTCTTTTGAAAATTCTGCAGCTTTATTATCCTAGCAGCTGTGCTATAAAATCTGCCCTATACTGGCTAATGGAACATGCTGTAAGGACATGATCCTGTGTGAAAAGATGTGGGGAAACATTTTTTGCTGGCTTGACTTCAGACAGCCACAGTGATGACGAAGGAAATTGCTTGTGTTCTCCAGAAAAGAAAGGAAACAAGGGCTACACATGAGAAATGCTTAGTCTAAAAGAAGATGGATACACACAAATGTCAGGATGCCTCAACAGTGTCACAGCAATATATTATAGGTTTGGTGTATTCATTTGGATTGCATTTCATGATACTTCCTATTTTTTATTCAGCTTATTGTGGGAAAGAAAATCGATCCAAATACTCTAAAACTTGGGGCTGTGTATTCATTATCTAGAGATCCAGTGCAGTTCACTGGATCTGTATAATGAATTTGTTGATGTTGAGGACCACCTCTTATATTTGCTTCCTACGTGATTGTGCGTTTTGCTCTAGCCTCAGTTTGGATTGGTCTCATGAACTGACTCCCTCGCTGGACATATCATATCTTTTGTTGCCTCGCATTATATCCAGCCAGCATCTCAGCACCATGCAGCCACTTGCTCACTCTGCACCCCTTACAATGCTGGTGGGAAGGAGGAGAGAATCAGAAGGGTGAAAGTGAGAAAACCTTTTGATTGAGATAAAGACAGTTTAATGGGTAAAGCAGAAGCCGCACAGAGAAGCAAAGCAAAACAAGGAAATAATTTGCCACTTAACATGTGGAGGCAGGTGTTCAGCCATCCCCAGGAAAGCAGGGCTGCATCATGGGTAATGGTGATTGGGGAATACAAATGCCATCACTCCAGATGTCCCCTTTTCTTCTCCTTCCCTCAGCTCTATATGTTGAGCATGATGTCTTATGGTCTGGGATATCCCTCAGTGAGTTCTTTTCTTTTCTTTGAAAAGATATTTTATTAAAATTTCATTTGCTCTTTTAATTTTTTCCCCTCAAATCACCTTGCTCTTATTTCAATTTGATATGAAGATTGAAACATAATCATGGGAAGAAGAATAGTTTTTTGGATAATGGATTAATGTTGGATCATGGGGGTTAATATTGGGCCATGTTCAACAGTTTTTGAATTGCTCCCAAATAAAAATTCTGCCTTCTGCTGTGGCAAATTTTCTTTGTGTTAAAATATTTTATTGTGACAAAACATAGGAGTCATCAATAGCATCCCTGGAAGAGGTTTAGGAAGTAATTTTTCCTCCATGGACGTTGATCTGGTCAAGTCAGTAGAAGACAGACTGATATATAATTCAATGGGAAGTTGCTGTCAAGGGAAGTCAAAACAGTGCTTGAGGTGTTTAGAAAGCAGAAATAAGACAGCTAAAAAAATTTCAGTAGTTTGCATGAAAGAACACTGGGATATGAATGAGTCATTCATGCTCTAGAAAAGAAATAGGAGTGAGAAGGAAGAGGTGGGTTCACACAGTGGATTAACAGAAGAGTTGAGTGAGGCAAACTATAGTCTTAAATGACCAGGATTTAGAAGGTCTTGAGTATGTCTTATTGTTTCTCATGAAAATAAGTTTTATTCTCATAGTTAGAGAGGATGTAAACAGCTTTAACCTAAGCCTAAAAGGGAAGGAGACATCCTCCTGGATATGCCATTCATCTTTGCCAGAGGGATAAATAGCAGTTTCCAGAGACTAGATCATCGACCTGGGGGTGAGTTCTTGCCACTGGCTGTGTAGGAAAGGTTATCTGCTTTACATCTACCTGCCAGGGAACATTGTTTCACCTCTAAGTTAAATAAAGCCCACAAGATCTCCATCTCTAAACTGAGCTGACCGTGTATGGCTAACATTCTTTGAGGTCTGTTTGTACTTAAGTTGGAAACTGGACTGAAACACACAGAGGACCTGATTACAGTCTGTAAATAAGGATACACTAACTTGATTAACTTTGGAAGCTGTTTTCCTTTTTATTCTCATCTAATTAAGGTAATTGTAGTTAATTGAAAAGGCATGATTGGTTTAATTGGATCTGAAGATACAACAAGAAAATCACTAATAATGAAGATGGAATTGATCTGATGAAAACTACTCGAAACAAAAGTGTGGTCTGAGCAGTATGGATCTCTTTAGAAAAAAGCATTCAAGAAACAGTAATTTTTTCTTTGCAGAAGCAATGAACAGATGCAGGACTGTTGTACTGAAACTAAGTAGAAATAGTGTTGATTTGATAAATCTGTTCATCTTTGTTAACATGTAATGAGCTTCATCTTTCTAATTGTATTGCAAGTTGCTTTAGTTTCCAAGAGAGGTAGGGATTGAAAGTTTACATTGTTTAGGGAAGTAGGCTGTACTCAACAGTGAGTTGTAGGAGGATCAGGGTATATTGGGGGAAAATTCAGACCACATTAAAATTCACTGGATTTTTAGATACTGCATTTGATAAGTTTCCTTTATTATTCTTTATATCTAGAAAAATGGGGAATTAAAATCCTCTGGTTCTGTCCCATAAGAAATTAGGCAAAAGGGCCTTGTTCCTTAGTCCCCATCAGAAAAAGGTACTATATGCTCACATGGGGTTCATGGAAGAAGTCTTTGAAGTCTTGTAGAGGAGAAGCAGCAATGAAATTATCATAATTATTACTCAGACAAGTGGGAAAGGAGTCATATGTCTGACAAAACCTTTTAGCATCTGGACTTTGAAAGTGCATGGCTTTTCTGAAGTGCCAGTTTTATGGTCCATGATCTACAATCTGTTTCTGTGGAATTACAGATTTTTCTCAGTAGAAATGAGGTAAAAATGAAAATGTTAGCCATTGTCCTCTCCAAATAATTTTACAATGTTACAATACAAATGTTACAATACAATGTTACAATACAAATAATGTTACAGGGTCTGATTTGTGCAAACTCTTGCAGGGACACCAAAAAAAGAGAATAATTTTTGAAAAATTATATTAAAAACTTCATTTTTATTAAATCATTCAACACAAGGAATGCGAACAAAAATATTTTTAATTGGCTGAAAACTGTTATCTCTAGTTCAGACATAGCGAAAAAAGTAAAAAATCATAAATTTAAGTTTAAGAATTATTATGAGCTGACTGAAAGGCATAGGTTAAAAATGAAGAGGAATATAGTCAATTTGTAGTTAAAAGAAAGGCTTTGGCACCAGAGTTTGAACTACCTGGAGAAATAGACACAATGATTAGTTGAAATTAGAAGTATGCAAATAAAATAGAAATGAAATGGATGGAAGTGGATGACCATACCAGGTAGAGCATTACTATTGTAAACTGATGCAGTTTCTTTGAATCAGTGAAGTAGTACGATTTACATCAGCTGAACAATAACTCCTTGGGAAGGAATATTTTCTTGCCAGCTTGGAAATTATATCAGTAATGACATTATTGGAAAGTGGAATTTCAAAAGTAAAAGGAAAAAAATGCTCCAAAAATGAAGCTGGACACATATGGTTATTGGAAGGATTGAGAAACATCTGTTCTTCTGCAGAAGACTGTGTAGTGAATGAGGAACACACTGTTCTGAGGAGAGCTTATTGGCTGTGGCATAACTCATGTAGCTGTCCTACTGTAAGCCCGAGCTGGCTCATGTCCCACAAACATGTACCACTCCACACAAAAACTTCATGGGCATTTTTGTGGTTTATCTTGGACCAGCCTGTATCCCTCCATGCCAACTGGTCACAGCGCTGTCCTAAATGGAGGTGAAAATTTTTGTCTGCTATTTTCTTTTAATATGGCCCATATTTTTGTTTGCTTGAATTGGACGATCATGCAGCCTGTAACACATTCTTGTCAACGTTTATTTGATCTCTCTCCAGTGACCTTGGAAAGGTTGTGGTGCAAAGGATTCTTGCTTGGTATGTTCTACTGATTTATTAATATTTTAGTTTTACAGAAATGTGGAAATAAGGGATGATGACTCAAAAAATGCATCTCCTTTAGAAGGAAAATTATTTTGAGAAAGATGGGAATTTTGAATCAGCACATTTCTTTACTGAAAAGTAAGCCACAGCTAATACAAAATAGCAAGAAGCATAAAATGATATGTTCTTGTCAGGTTCCTATATTCATGTCTGTCATATTTAGTATCTGCACATGAAGCCTGCAAAAAAGTCAGAAATTTAACCTATGAAAGCTGAATTCCCATGTTTTGGGCATAATGTCAAGGAACCTCAAAGTGCAAGCATATGATCAAAAATAAATATTGCTTTTAAGCCAGTGAATTGTATGACTTGCTAATTTTTCTCACAGCTTCATCTTTGTCAGATTCTTCTGCCAGAAAATTCCTACATCAAAATTTAAAAATTACATTGAGGGAAGAAGAAATTTGAGAAAAGGAAATAGGTTAAGTTGAATAAAAGGGTCAGAGTTTCAGCATGAAATTGAATAGTGCTGAACACAATTCTTTCTACTTACAGGTCCAATTTTATATTGTAGCTGCAGTTGCTGAATACTCTAAATAATATGATGTTTCCTGTACTGTATGGCTAAGTCCAACATGAGAAATATAGAAAGGAGAGCATATTTTGCTTTGCACAACCAGGTTTTGGGAGTGGGCAGCTACATGGTTGGCTTCTGTGGGAAGTTGCTAGAAGCTTCCCGTGTGTCCAACAAAGCCAATGCCAGCCAGCTCCAGGACAGACACTGGCCAAGGTCAAAGCAGTCA
Source organism: Acanthisitta chloris (assembly GCF_000695815.1). Taxonomy (NCBI): domain Eukaryota; kingdom Metazoa; phylum Chordata; class Aves; order Passeriformes; family Acanthisittidae; genus Acanthisitta; species Acanthisitta chloris. Next base: position 16,303 of record NW_008660920.1, on the reverse strand, counting down.
CTGACAGTAGCAGTGCCACTGCAATAACTGGTTTAAGAAAGGGGAATAGCTACTGCATGACAGCAACCAGGAGAGGAGGGAGAATATGTGAGAACAGCTCTGCAAACACCAAGGTCAGTGAAGGAGGAGGAGGAGGAGGTTCTCCAGGCCTGTGTTGAAGACCATGGTGAGGCAGTCTGTCCCCCTGCAGCCCATGGAGTGCCACAGTGGAAGAGAAATCCACCTGCAGTCCACAGAGCACCCCACACTGGGGTAGGTGGATGCCCGAAGGAGGCTGTGACACTGTGGGAAACCTGTGCTGGAGCAGGCTCCTGGCAGGACCTGTGGCCCTGTGTAGTAAGGAGTCCACGGTGGAGCAGGTTTTCTGGCAGAGCATGTGATCCCATGGTTGTTTTTCTCCCAGGTTGCCTTTTTTCTCCTGTGATGGTAACAGATGAGTGATGTCTCTCTGTCCTCATCCTGACACAGGAACCTTTTGTTGAGTTTTGTATTCTCTATCCAGCTGAGGAGGGGAGCAATAGAGTGGCTTCGAAGGGCAGCTGGTGTCCTGTCAGAGTCAACCCCACACATATGCAAATGACTCATAGATGTGCTGTTAATCTGTCCATGCACAAAGCAATTTGATATTTCATGCAGAGATGTTTTGGCTGGAGTTACAGAAGACAGTGGGTAACATCAATGCCAAATAATGGTTTGGGCAAGCACAGACCTCAAGGTGAGGTCCAGATACCTCTAAAACCTTGTCTAATGATTACGTCTGTTAATGTATTAAGAATACTATCCTGTAATACAAAATTTTCCCTGTACTATTTTGGAAACGTATTCAGATTTTATTTTAAAGTTACAACGGCAAGTTATTTCATGACAGCTGAGCTTTAACCTGCTTTGCTCTTTTCTCAAAACAAAACAAAAACCCATGCAAAATAGAGGGAAATCAATTTTGCATCAAATGTAAAGCCATTCTATTACAGAACTTGATTCAAAAGTGGCAACTCTTATGTAAAAAATGATGGTGAGAAGAGATTAAGTGGAGAAAAACACTGTGTTCTGTTTCTACAGAGATAAAAAGTACTCATTTGTTTCATGTTTAAGTATTGATGACAAAATAGCTATAACTTTTGAGAGCAATTTTTATAGTGAATGGTACTGTATAATAGAATAGGGTGGATTTTTTTCCTTAAATTCCTACTATAAAAATGTATAGCAGCACATCATTTCTAGAGGAAGTAATTACATTTTTATTATGATCATATAGCACCTTGCTTGGCTTTGAAGTTCATGGACTGTGCATGCATTTTTGACTTACAAAGTCATACTGGTGTTAGTTTCTTGCAATAGCAATATATTTTGCATGACAACTCCTGAACATGCCTCCAAAATGATATTTCTGGTTCATCTGGATAGCTGAATCCTGATAACTTGGTGTTGAACACTGCAAGGTCATCACTTCATCTGAGGTATACAGAATTCCTACAGAACTTCAGTTTGGAAGCTGATTGAAACAATGTACTTCAGAAATGAAAACAAACTGTGACATGACACATTGATTATTAGGTCATTATTGGTGATGCTTTATCTGTGTGATCTATAATATTTCTCTTCCATGGCAAACTGCCTAGGAAAATTTCACTAACATTTTCACAAGTGCTAAATCACACAAAAAGTTTAGAAGTTTGTAAATTTCTGGGCCATAAAACTAAAAGCATTTTGCTTTGCTTTGACAGTTGTATTCCTATTTCCCAGGACTATTCTGTATAACAGCTAATATTAGGTTCAGAAGGATTATTGCCTCTGATCCATCCTAATACCTTACATTCTACTCCAGGAAGGAAGCAGAGACAGAATAATCTCTACATTCATCTTACTACCATGAATACAGAATGGAAAAAAATCCCCATCATTATAAATAATTGAAAGCAGAATCTTCATAGAAGTGGATGTATTTTAGCCACTGCTTGTCTTAGTAAGGATAAAACACGTGATATTTATAAAAGAAGTACGCATGGAAAGGTAAAATAAACAAACAAATGGAAAACAAGCCAAATTTCTGTACACAGTGGCCTGAAGCATCTGCTTGTCTTCTTCCCAAATCTCCTGAAAGAATTAATCTCTTTCCTTAAAGAGAATCAAGAACTGATAGACTAAGATATTCTCTAGTCTTGCAATAGTCTTTAGAGAGGAACTTAATTTAATTTCTCCCCTGTCTAGAGTGGTGGCAATATGATCTAGATATGAAAGTTGGTGTGTGTGTATATTCACACCTACATTTATGCTTGTAAGGAAAAGAAACACTCGTTCATATAACTTTCAAACTTTTAAAACAAAGCCAGTTTCTTTTAGCAAATATTTAGTACTGTTCTTTTTGCAAAGCAGAAACTTATCCTACTGCATAGATATCAAAGAATGCTTGTAGAATCTCTGAAAGATATAGCTGTAACCCTTGCCTGACACAGTGGAAGTCATTGATAAATCTACTGGCAAGGTTTAACCCTAAAAAAAAGTAACAGCACGAGCACCTATCACTAACTTGTTTCTAATAGGAAACACTGAACACTATAGAAATAGCATTTCAGGAACTTATTTAATCAAATGGTGAATAAAATCACATTTGTTTTTCTTACATGTAAGTAACTTGATACTTCTGGTTGTGACCTTAAATGAAACAAGAAAGCAAAGAATCAAACTTTAAAGTTAACTGCTATTTTTTATGCCTTTTAAATGACCCATTTAGTTTGAATTTTAATCAAAGACTTGAGAGAACTTTTCATAATCCAACATGATTTATGGAAGGCTTTGTGGTTAAGGCACTTGGGCCAACACAGGACTTTGTACAATGAAGTAGCAAAAGGTTAGTTCGTTAATGTTTGAGAAATGGTATGATGATACACCAGAGATGAAGGTGTATAAATGAATGTAAATGTGGCTTACAACTCTGAGATGGGTTGGAATGAACTAATGAAATGTCCTACTCAAATCAAGATGTCATTAGAGAGTTAACAATTTATTTATGGAGGAATTCCATATTTGCACAGGTAAGAAAAGCTTAAATATACATGCCATCACATTCCAAACAAAGTGGTTAACTAGAGATCACTGACAGACATGGACATACTCCATATCATTTGATTTCTTACAACAATTTCACTTTTATGTAAAAGAACCACATTATTTGTGGGATCCTCAAATTGTCTCCAGTTTAATTTCTTTAGGTGTTGTCTTAGATACGTCTTCTGTAGCCACACAGAATTTCCCCTCCTAATCTTGTTTCATTTGTTTATTTCTAATAGGTGACAATGTAATTGACAATTTGTTGAATGAACATAGAACTGTTATGAGCTTTCTATACTCCATTGTTCTGTGTCCAGTCTCTTTCGGTGTTGCTCATTGTAAGACCCAATGACTCTAGTTGTGTTTCGTAAGGATAGTGTGACTGTAGTTCATAGCTTACAGAGACTGTCAAGAATCCCATGCTGTGAGTAACAGAACAGTTAGGTTTGTGAGGGAGTGTGGGAAGTAGTTAATTGCTACCCTTGAATGAGCCAGTAGAGCTGAAAGTCTAAGAAACCAGCAGTGGAAAGAACCAGTGTAAAAATCTAATAAAACTTTTACTGTGATAAAGCTGTGACTGCTAAAAGCACCTACAACTAGATTAGGATTTGAGTGCAAATCAAATGAAAGGCTCAGGGGAGCTTGCCAGTTACTGAGATTCAGTATTAGACAGAGACTATTAGATATATTGAGGTAAACTAGGTATTGAAGGGAACTGGATAAGGGGTGTGAGAGCCCATTCCTTTAAGGAATAGGAACAACAGCTTTGTAAACAAGGGATGCAGACCCCTTGGATAAAATAAACATTTCCTTAAGAACGAAAAAAGGAAATAGATAGCCCTGCAACAGAAAGGTAGGATGCATGTTGGTGAGAGCAATGCTTGGACTCCAGCAATCAATAAAATCTAAACACTAAAACGTCCAGAAAAGTAGGTAAGTATGGTGTCACGATAACAGAAATTTGCATATAATGATTCTTCTGTTTAGCTCTGGTTTCCTATCAACATTTGATGAAGTTTTGGATGAGGTAACAAAATCATCTACCCCTTGCAGTTGTGTGTAGTACATAGAGGAATCATCCAGATCTCAGTGGCTTTTTTTGGTCTATATATTACTTGTGTCTGACAGCATTCTTGTAGGCTGATTTTGTCCACTTGCTGAAGCATTCTAATGTTTGGAGTAACAAAAAAGAATTTCTGCTAGGAGATAGTTCCTCTGAGAAATGACTAGTGGTAGCAGCTAGTGACAGGATTGTAGAATGTCTGCCTCATATCACAGAGAAATGATCATGAAAATTCAGTGTTGATTCTACAGTGTATCTGGAGAGCTGCTCCCAGGAGCTGAATTGACAGAGTGAAAGCTCTCTGTCATTTTAAAGGCCTTGGTGAGATCTCAAACCTAATATCATGTTCCATTTTGGCCACCATATTAAGGAAAGATGAACTGAAATCACAACATCTGAAGAGAAGGGATGTGGGGGGTTTTAGGGGAATGAACAGGATATCTCTCAGGAAAATAGATGAATCCAGCAAAATGAAACATGAGAGAAGATATTGTTACTGTATATGAGTATGTCATGGGGGCAAGCATGTGAGAGAGAACTGTTTTTTAAGATAAAAGATCAGACTGGGAGCAGGTGACTATCTACTGGTTATGAGTAAGTTCAAGCTGGAATGAGAAGATGGGTTCTAAGTCTCAGAGCACAGTTCTGGGTCAGTCTTCCAGGCAAAAGTACTGAGGGCAATTCACCCCAAATGCTTTAAAGATAGAACTTGGAGGGTTTATGAAAGTGATTTCATGTTTGATTTGTCTGCAGGGAGCTGACCCAAGAGGTCTCTGGCAGCCCTGTGAACAGACCATATGCCTTCATCTCTTCTTTCAAACCCTTTCGGAGAGCTCGTTTTCTAGGCAATCTTCCCTATATTACTCATCACTATTCTCTCTGCAGTTTCCCATGTGTCCTGTGTTTTGTCTTTGTTTCTTTTGTATGACATGTTATTATGATCTGCACAGCACACTGAATTTATCTTTCATACAATGGCAGTTTTGTTCATAGTACTATATAGATGTTTAATAATAATTAATAGTACCATCTGGACTATCAAGCAGTAACAACTACATAATCATCAGCCTTTCATCTGAGTATCCCAGACAGCTATTTTATTAACTCTAAGCTTTAAAAATGTAATTAAATTTTAAAATTTTCTCAAAGAAAAATATATATACTTAGTAGAATAAAAGTCTTTAACTATTTATGTATATGTATTCACATATGCATAATATAAATAGCTATATATAATGCATAAGTCTATATATAAAATAAATATTTAGTAAAAACAGCCAAAATAATGTTAAATCATGCAACATCATGGATCTAATATGCTGCATTACTTGATATCATTCAAGCAAAAAAACTAATGAAAATTTGGTTTAGAGTGGAAATGTCCATCATTAATTTTTTTTAGGAACTATTATGATTATGCCAAACCTAATGACCTTTAGAAAAAATCAAGCATATCATAACCTGGAAATGCTCACTTAACTAATTCTTGTTATACTTTGTGATACTGGCAAAAAAAAGGACACCAATTTGTTTATTTTTATAGTGCCAAGTGTAAGTAATCTGATTTTTCAGTTTTTATTGTCTATGTATTATTTCTCCTGGCTTTTGGGTGGTCTGTAGTCTAAAGGGAGGGCAAAGACAGTTCCCATGTCTCTGGAGACAGGTTTACTGTCTCACATCAAAAGATTTTCCTTGCGCACCTGTTTCAGTTCTTTCCCTGATGTTGAGTAATTTAAACAGTATTGACAAGGGAGCAGTGTTATTCATGCCCAAGTGTCCAAAAAGCAATTGGCCACAGAACCTTTCAAAGGCAGCAAGAACTGAATGAAAAACCTACAAATCAGAATGCTTGGTGCATTAATAGCAGTCATCCATTGAAGCAAATTGAATTGCTGCATGCAAATTAGTTTTAAAGGGGGTAAGGGTGACTAGTTACTACGTCTGTTGCCACAGTAGTAACACTGATGAATTACATATGCTTCTACGCGAACCTGCCTGTAGTTTGTGTAATCATAACAATTAGAGAGAAACTAAATTACAACCTAATTTCCTCAAATATATTTTATGGACAAAATTTCAATGAATGTTAATGACAGAAAGACTAAACATCTGGTTTATTCCATTTCTATGATCATTTGGGACAGAATAAAGACTGACACAGATACCAAAATTCTTACAAGGCCCTGAGTTTTTAACTGATTTTAAATAACAGGCTAATTAATGGGTACGCCTTTAAATGTTAAAAAAAATAATGTAGTAGGGATGTGTAATAGCCTGATACAATTTCTGTCTAATAAAAAGTGTATTTTTTGCTCTGTATAGCAGACGTACTAGTTTGACCTGACAACATTTGGGATGAAAAAGCTTGTTCACACAGCAGTAGTGTAGCCCTGCATCCTGTCTCAGCTGGTGCAGGTATGGTGCCATGCTATCCTGGGTAGACCACCTTTTTTCCCAGCTTTGAGTGTGTGCAAATGTTAGTTGTGCACATCCAGGGTATGCATCATAAATTTGTATGCAAAAGCTGGATCTTCATAAAAGATGGCACGTCCTCTTGCAAATTACATATTCCTGATTGAAAGCTGTTTAAAAGTCATCACTTGAACCACATTGTTAAATGTTGCCACTAAATATTTTATTGAGTACTTCAGAATCATTTTTTCTGCAACATTATAATAGGTATAATTTATTCAGAAGTCTAGTTCTAGGAATCATTATTAATGCAATGCTTATAAATGTTATCTTAGTTCAAGGAATCATAATGATCAGGAGACCTGCCTGGGGGATGAGGGGAAGGTTGTGGTTGCAGTCTACCTGGACTTCAGCAAAGCCTTTGACACCATCTCCTGTAGCACACTCCAGAAAAAGCTGTCAGCCCATGGCTTGACAGGGGCACTCACTGCTGGGCTAAGAACTGGCTGGATGGCCCAGAGAGTGGTGGTGAACGGTGCCGCATCAAGTTGGCATCAGTCACTAGTGATGTTCCCCTGGAGTCAGTGCTGGGCCCAGTGCTCTTTAATATTTGGTGTTCCTGACATTAGCATGCTAATAATTTTCTTTAATGTTCCAAACCAAATCGTTTGGCATATGCAAAGGAAATGTCCTTCCTTTAAATGTTTCCACATTATTTTCAAGATACATGCAAGGTTTTTTTAAAAAATCCTTAAACATAAACAATATATTTCATGGATTTGAATTTATAAGGGAAGCAAAGACAGGTGTCAATTTATACCTGTACTGCCAGGATGGCAGGTGTTGTACATCATTTAGTGGGGAAGAGCTTCTTTTTTAGTCCAGCCACATTGTTTCCATGCCACGGCCTGGGTCCAATGTAGGTAAGGGAACTACATTTACTTACTAAAAGTCTAATTTAATACATTCACTTTACAGTAGACGGTTGCTCCTTGTTTTAGAAATTTAGACATCTGGGTTTATTATACTTAAATATTTCTTTTTATTAATTACCTCCATGTTATCCCTACACATTATCCAAAAGTCAATCCACATAAGAAGTTCTTTTTTAGTTTGTGTGGGAAGAGCAGTATTCAGTTTTGTCTTCCCTATCCTTGTAAACTTACAACTGCAAACTACTCACATTATGCTATTGCTTCACTTGCTCTGCTTGCTTTAACAACCTGCACATTCTTCTATTTATGCCATCATATCTGCATTTGAAATCCCTGACATCTGCCTTTTGACTTTTGCTTAATCTCATTGATTTCTATGCTGCTTTCTGACACTTAGACTTTATGAGTATTAATAAAGACTTTACTCTTTCTATCTCTTCCTGAAATATGTTCTGATTTTTTCATTACACATGTTCTGTACAATAGTTGACTGCAGTCATCTTTCTTGAACTCATTACAAATTCCCTGCAAATGTGCCTTTTAAATTTTAATATCTTCAGCTCCTGTCTTTCCCAGATAAAGTCTGATGATGGACTATGGAACAGTACAAGTGCTACATAGAATAGTTCAGAATGTATTTTCAAGACTGTTTCCTCATGTAGATTACACAGCATTCTCATTTCATTAGCACATCAATGTGTCTGTTTTTCTTCAATTAATTTTACTGCTGCATAGGATGACAAGGAGGGACTATTTTCCCAAAGAGTCCTTCAGTCACATTTAGCAACTCAAAAGCACTATTTTCAAATGTGAAGGAATTATTTAACACCAATATATTAGGCACAAACTCTCTACAAATGATACTGAAGCATGTGTTGCATTTACTGCTTTTGTGGAGAGTGTATTATAGAGACAAAAGTGCACACAATTTGCCTTCAATCTCAGACCCCTGGAAAAAGTGTTCTAAATGAAGAAACAAATTTCTTTACTACAATTTCTACTTTCTAATATCACTTTGATAACAACAAAGCTTTATATCTTAACCAGAGGTCTGGGTTTAGAGAAGTCTTTGAGACAGTTCAATATCTCAGCATATACCTTAAGTAGAAGTAATGTTCCTTTACTATTTTTTCAACACACTTAATACATTCCTGAGATGCATTTTTAGTTTGTCAGTGTCTATTTCAGTTTGTGTTAAATTAATATCTGCATACATGGAAATTTCCACATGAAAGGTAAAACCTAAAATGTTCATATAAAACAGTAGTTTGGATAAAGGCATTTCTTCTTATGTAGCCTTCATCATAATAATAATAATAATACATATTTCTCATTATAACCAAAAGCACTAGTATGGCCTCTTCATTCAGATTTTCTTAACTTCACTTTTGGCACCACATTGGTTAAGCTGAAGAACACTGGTGTCTCATTTTTAGAAAGAGCCTTCTCTATCCTAGCCCAAACAGTTTTCTGCCAGTCGCTCTAATCCAGCAAAGGGCTTCTGATTCTGCTTCAAACTTACACCTTTAGGGTTACAGCTGGTTTGAGTAATTAACAAAAGCCAAATCTTAAAGATCTATTATTAATTTCAGCCATCATTTATCACCAGCTGACTGGTTGGCTGTGTTTTCCAGACACACCTATGGATTGTTTTGCTACACAAGGCAATGCAAATTATAGAATGTTGGGCTGTCCAAGATAGCATAAAATTTTAGCAAGGTGACTGAGAAAAACCTCTATTTTATAATGGAGATACAGTTGAAGCTTTTGAATTTAAAACCTGCTGTGTGAATAATAGTCCAGATTTCCAAAGCTAGTTTTATACTACTGCTTCAAAACTTAATAAAAAGCTAAACATATGCTATTGAACACACACACAGAGAAAAACTAAAGTTGTTTAATTCATAAAAATGTGATAACTTAATAATGGTTGGTGTGAGCTATTTCCAAGATAATAGCAAGTATTTAACTAAGTTTGCTGGATATAATAATATCACATCTGTTTCAATATTGCAAAATATTGAAATTCATTAATCTTTCTTGTCATCTTACTAATCAGTTTTACAGGATTAATTGCATGTTTTATAATTAGTAGTAATAATGGTTATATTTTTCAATTAGAAGCTTTAAATAAATAGTTCACATATTATAATTTAGTTACATCTTTTTAATGGCATAATTGCCAACATCATAATAGGAACTTATGCATAAAATGCAGTTAACAAAAACATAGTGATTTGAAAATGAAGGAAATTAGTGTTTTCTCTTTCATCAAATTTTCAACAAATTTTGTTGATATTGAACTGGTTGGTTGTGATGACCCACCCTTAAGGGGAAGGAAACACCTTGAGTTGAGGTGGATATGTCAGAAGGGATAGCCATTTTACAGAGAGACCTGGACAGGTTGAAAGAGTGAGCAAGCAAGAACTGTGTCAAATTCAGCAAAGACAAATTCAAGGTCCTGCACCTGGGACAGCATGACCAAAGAGCCCAGTGTAGGCTGGGATCTCTGCAGCTGGGGAGCAGCCTTGCTGCAAGGCAGCTGTGGATCTTGGTGACGAACAAGCTGAACGTGTGTCAGCACTGCTCTGCTGAAGCAATGAAGGCAAATTGGATCCTGGGCTGCATCCACAGGGCCACTGGTAGCAGAGAGAGAGATGTGACCACCTACTCCACTCAGTGCTCGTCAGATCACACCTGGAATATTGTATCAGGTTCTGGTACCCACAATTCAAGAAAGACACATGCAGACTGTGGTGTTTAGTTGCCTACTGGAATCAACAGACAATAATTAAGTTCTAGCTTTTAACAAACTCTTTGTGCCTGTGCAACACAATAATTTCCCATGCTATATGTGAATGCAGATGGAAACACATTGATTGAAAGGAGAAACCTAGTAAGATTATGGGCTGTAGAAGGACATTTCTACCACTGAAATCTCCCAGAGTATTACAGCATAATGTATATAATTACATTTTGAATCATCCAAGTGTTTACAAACATTTGTCTGCTTTCATGTGATTCTAAAAGGAAAGGGCTGGATAGAAATTAGGCAGCATGGGTAAAGTGAACTGACTCTCTAAACACAAGTAACATATGTGAGCATTTTGGTATTGTAGTAACTGGAGTGATGTTTCAAGGTTTTTTCTCACTTTTGCTATTTCCCTTTAGGTTGTGAACTTATTCAAGTGAGTTTACAAGCACTTTATTGTTCTCCAGAGTTCAGATAGCTGCTAAAATGCTCACTGCAGCTTTACATTTAAAACAGTTGTTACAACTCCCTACAGTGTAGTAAAACATTATGTCTTTCCCCCATTTGAGCATATAGAAGAATACTTTTAACACCTTTGTTATTGCTGCTATTCAAACTAATACATTTACCAATCAAAGCCAATTGCATCACTTTGTAATTAGAAAAGAGTGGGGGAAGAAGGCCCTTCATACAAATGGCCATGATGGTTTGCTTCTTTTCGTGGTTATGCATAAAGGACAATTCTGCACAAAGAGCTTACAAATTAACTGAGAAATAGTCAGATAATCACGTGCTTGTGATCCAGCAAAAGCAGTAGTGCCACCTTACAGATGTGAAGAATGTTGGATTCCAATATTACTTGTAAAGTTAGTTTCAAAGAAGTCTAGCCAGTCAGAAAGCCATTAGCACTTCATGCTGTCTGATTTCTAAAGGTATCTTCTTGTGAGGACTAGCCAAGCACACAGACACAATGCACGACTATGGAGATTACAAGGATAAAAATACACTAGCTGAGGAAAAAACGATGTTAGCTTGAAAAACATTCCCACCATTAGTCCTTTGTCACAAATTCTATTATACATATTGACATCCGCCATATGTTTTAAAGTCCAATAAAACAGTGTTGTGTTTCACTGTCTTAGGAAACTGTAGTATCAATGTGTCAAGGTCAAATCTTCATAAATATATATTTTTATATGATATAAACTAAGTTGATTTGTTAACTATTTTCAAACATGTAGTGGGCAGGGTATGATTAATAGTTGCATCTGCATATTTCCCATTCCTTCTAACTCCAGAAAAGGAAAGGTTGATAACCTTGTTAATAAGAATGCCTATTCTGGCTGGAGAATGTATTCTCTTAAGATAATTAGTCATTGAGATATTTGAGTATTGTAAATTAAATATTATTTTCTGTTTCTGCACCTAGCATATGAAATAAAGGTAAAAGAAAACTTTGTGGTGTTTAGAGTCTATCTTGTGGCACTTACACTGAAAACATGATGATAATTTAACTTTAACTTGAGTAAAATTTGCCACATATTCCAACCAAAGCAGAATTTTCTGATTCCAACCACAATAAAACAGATGGAAATATTACTTGCTATAAGAATTACAGAATGTAAATACATTTTAATAAAGATGAAGTAGTGCCAAAAGCCAGACCAGATAAAATGCAAGGCTGCCACTTTTAGTACCTCTTTGGTCAGAGTGCTGATTAATGACTTTGTGTTTGCATTGACAGTGATAAGAAGGGATGATATGAAGAGTAGAAGTTGGCTATTCTTGCAAAAAAATGTATATTCCACATTACACAAGTTCCAAAGCTTTTGTGTCATAAGAAACTGCATTGACAAACCTGTCAGACACTATTAAATGCTATATATGCTTTCTTCTTCTGTATGGCTGTCAAAAATCCCATAATGCAGGACTCAACACATGCAAAAACTCCACCAGGTTAGGTGCTTATTTTAAATGGGTCATCTAAGCTTATTCTTCAGGTAGCGAGGGTGACAAGGACCTCTAGGCAGCAATGTTTTCTTCATAATTTCTGGGTGGATAATATTCTGCTAACCTCAATGAAATATAGCGGATCATCTTATCAAAAACTAGTTGGGCAACTAGAATATTTTGGCATTAATATTATGCACACTAAATGGATAAAGTTTAGATTGTGATGTTAAAAACATCAAAGATATTTCAGAGAAGTTTATATTAAAGACAACACAGAAACATAATGTACTCAAAAGTAAGAAATTTACCTTTGTGAACATTTAACAGGCTATTTGTAATAGTCGGGAACCTGTACTCTCCTACTGAAAAAAAAGAGAGAGATCTAACTACACTGGATCTGTATCAACCCCTTTTGAAAGCTTCATTCCTTTTCAAGTAATGTAGAAGTTCGGTTTGGTGAGGGTTTTTTTTTTTTGTTCAATGATCTCCTATACAAGCCAAAATTTGGATAGAAATAACCTGGTCCATGATCTCCAAGATTTTACATCAAACTACGCCAATACATTTTTGTCTAAAATAGAGTACTGGCAGGTTTTGGTACATAACTCATCAATATTTTCCTGTATTAAATTTAGCACCTTGATGCGATGGACAGACAAAAACACTTGGGCAGGTCTGGACTTTGCTGACATTTTACTTGCTAGGTTGTCTCCTTGAAAACAGTGTGACTACTCAATGAGTAAGGAATGACTATTCAGCATGTGCAGTGAAGTGGGATCTGGCCCATGATATATCACTTCTGATGAAAACGCAGGATATTAAACCAGGTGCATTAAATAACAGTAATACCCAGAAAGTTCTTTTAAAATTAACTTTGTTGATTGACAGATTATTCTCTGTTGCAGAGTCTAAGATAGAAAGGTCATTTGAAATATATTATAATTGAAGTCCTGATTATGTTTTCTGCTACCTTCACACTTTCATATTCATTCTGTTTTAATCCCCTGCTTTACAATACAGAATCTAAAAAGTAATCTTATTTATTCATCTTTTCCTGTAAGCTGCTGTTTCATTTCCTTTCTTTTTTCTTTCGCATCCCTGCTCTTGCATTCTTATTCTTTCCTAGTTGCTAGTCTCACTTAATTAAAATATAAAAATGTCACTCACTTCTTTATAACATCAAACTAATTTAATCTACTTCATTCTCCTACTGGCTGCAGGCAAATTCTTTGTCTAAATACCAATTGTACTGAACATTTAGTATGAATCTGTGTTCCTATCTCCTTTCCAGCTTCAGCCTCCATCTCTTTGGAACTGTAATGGTAAGAGATTGAAGGAACCTGGAAAGGCAGAGGGGGCAAGGTTCTGGAGAAAAGTGACCAAAGGCAGGGTGCATGGATTAAAAGGAAAGGGTAGCTTTGTAGCTGGAAGAGCAAGACTTGCAGAGTGTTGGATACAATGAAGATCAGTGTCTAAACCAGTAAAATCTATTTATACAGATTTTTACTTTTTTTTTCTATAGAGAGGGAAAGTGTACAATTACATGAGAAGAGACAGAAAGGTTATTTTGTAAAGAAATTACTTTGTTAATTCTGTAATATTGCCCACATTACAGAAATTTGTTTTGAGGATACAAAGAAAAACAGTTTTCTACCCCAAGAAGCAAAGCAGTGAAGATGTTTTGCCTTAGGCAAACACTGTTACTTTCACAGTTTGTGACCTGGAAGCAGCCAGTGGGCCCCTACTAACAACAATACTCAGTACAATACACACAACACATAACCTCTGCATGAAGAGGGTTATTGTTCATCTGCTGATGGAGAAAATGGAAAAGCGATACACCTTTATAGTAGTGCTACCCCAGTAAAACCAAAGCAGACCAGGTATTTTGTGAGTTAAAAAATGTGTAGAGGATAACATGGTCCAATGACTGGAGTGGGAGGATTTATTTTGGTTTGTTTTTTTTGCTTTTGTTTTTAAAATTACCTTAGGAAACAATAGAGATTCTTGGTTTCTTCTCTATTCTCATTGACCCACTTTCACTATTTGCTTCATTTAACTACAATGTCTTTGTGTAATAGTCAATACAGACATGCTTCACCTCACCTAAATTCAGATATCTAAAAGCTACAGGCAGGTAAACTCTTTAGGCTACCAGTATAATTGTTGGAGAGAAATGAATACCACAAAATAAGACTGAGCTTCTCTTTGACGGATATCCACCAAAAATAAGATAATTTTCCACAGTAATTTATGTTTCTCTATCTAACCACATGTTACTAGCTTGGATTTGGTTGTATCTTCACATACTGATATTGGAACAATGAATCCTACCTCATATCTATATTGATTCATATTAGTTCTATATTAGCTATTTCACATATGAAAAAAAATACTACTTGCATAGGAAGATGAGAGAAAAAAATTTATCCTGGTAATTTTTGGATTTCCAGAAAGTTATATGAGGATTTACAGTAAAGATTCATATGGGATTGAGTATTGTGATTGGGTGGGTTGTGTTGTCAAATCACACACAAACATGCCTGAAAATCCTTCTGTTCAGAAGAATGATGTGTTGCTTCCCATGCACCACACCAATCATATTTGCATGCCATTATGTAACATTCTTAAAAGTGAAACCTGACAGTTTTTTTCTGCAGCACATCAGTGCTTTGTTTATAACTGTTTCAACTCTCTGCTAAAATGCTTCTAATCTGAGGTGTTGTTTTGTATATGTAATTATTACATTTGTATTTTAGTCAAATGCTTGGAAATTCTTTAACATTTTTCATTAAGAAAAAAAGAAAATAACTTCTCTTCTAAAGCCTGTTCTGTGAAAGTTGAATTTTCACAGTTAAGCTGACTGTTTCTCTGCCAATTTGCTGCGCCATTTTACTTCCCTGCATTTACCTGGCAAGAAACTGACATAAAAATATTCTCTATACTATTTCTAAAATATCTTTCAGTTTATGTCACTATCCATGGTTAGCAACCAGAGACAGGATTATTGTTTGAATTTTATCAAAAATGTCATAAAATCTTCATGAATATGTGAAGTTCTTTTTCCCTCTGAGTCAAAAGAGACGTATGCAAACTAGAGTTCACCTCCTCCAGCTGTAAATTATTTTTTTGGTGTTAAGAGAAGAAGTATGGCCAGAAGGGAATGCTCTTGCTGCATACTTTAGACAAGTTAAAGTGAAAAAGTGGTCATTTTTCCCATCAGCACTGTGTGAGTAGAACTCTGTTCATCTCACTTCAGTCAGAAGTTCAGGGACTAAACAAAGCCAGTTGAGGATTTCTGGAGATCTCTGAAGCTTGATTCATCAGAGACATTCATTTTAGGAAAGGTGACTCACCCTTATATACTCTTCTGAAAAGCACATTATTCTTTGGTAACTGTCATTCTGACTAAAGCAAAAAAATTGAAAAACCCCCCAAAACAAACTATATTAAAATCTTTGTTGCTATGTAGGAAGGCTGAGATGCAGTGAAACAAAAATATTCTTGTATGTTCAGGCTTGGAGCAAAATTGACCCCTTCCCTGAGTTTTCTAAACAACCCCACCATCTCAGCTCAGGATGGCATTAAAAAGATGCAGAACTTAAAGGACTATGTCCTCTCATAGGAAACAGTCTTAATACAGGGGAAAAAAAAGTGAATCACTATACAGAAGCATCTGTACCTTTCTATGTCACACAATAGAACTTGCTAGGTTTTCATAAGGCTCATTAATTCAGATTTTTGGCTGGTCACCTCTTCATGTTGCTTTAGAATATGAAAGAGAATGACCCTCTAAGCTTCTTGATGAGGTGACCACTGGTTGATTCAGCAGCTTGGAATGATTGCAGAATCACAAAATGGATGAGGTTAAAAAGGACCACAGTGGGTCATCTGGTGCAACCTCCCTGCCCAAGTAGGGTCATCTTAGAGCACATCGCACAGCATTTATCCAGATAGTTCTTAAATATCTCAAGTGAGGGAGACTCCACAATCTCTCTGGGCAATCTGTTCCAGTACATGGTTACCTGCACAGCTTCTTCCTCATATTTAGGTGGAAGTTCCTGTGCATCTGTTTCTGTCCATTGCCTCTTGCCCCATTACTTGGCACAACCAAGAAGAGCCTGGTTCTATCCTCTTGAC
>NW_008660919.1:1948-3052 GCF_000695815.1 Acanthisitta chloris | reverse complement strand
TAAAATAAAAGCCTTCCTCTATCCAGTAGGGGGGTAATGCAGAGAGTTGATTCTATTGAACTAAAAATGTAAAATTTCTAGAAGACAGTTTTGGTCTGAACCATATTATCAGTTTTCTAGTGATCTGAACACAAAGATGAAACTCCAAATCATTTAAATAAAATCAAAGCAAAGAACCCGTCAACTGCCATAAACAGAATGAATTATTGTTTGAAAAGAGTAGAAATACTTTAATAAAACATAAAGAAAGAAGCTGTTTTACTTACTTTTTACTGAGGAAACATTATAGCAGGAAGGCCACTTTGGGTTAGCTTGTAGATGCTGGGTATGTGAGATCTGAATGCCAACGTACTTTTCAGCTGTCAGAACATTTTGTGAAGAGTTCAGCTCTCAAGCTGACACCTAAATCTACTTTTCTAGCTACTCTATGACAATAAATAAGCACAGAATATATTTCTAGGCTATAAAAGCAATTATTAAAAATAGTGCTTACTTGTAAACCTGAGCTATCATGGCTTTATTTCCCTTTTTAACCTTCCCATGAAGTAGTGCTGATTATATAGCCTCAGTTATATCTATTTGTGCACAGAAGTGCACCTGTAGCTGTCAGTCTTACTTTTCTATTTTTCAGAGACCATTAGTCACTTTTATGAAATCTGATCAAGGAGTTTGAAAACTTTAATGAAAACAGTTGGTCTAAAAAGGAAATATGAATTTCCTCTGCAAAGGTAAGAATGCAGAGTGTCTTCAGACTTTCCAAAGTATGAGAGTCCACAGTGATGCCGAGAAAACCAGGATAAGAACTACTCACAGACTTGTATCTCTGAGTACCAGATATTTGTTTATTCAGTGCCAGGCACAAGGGGAATCACTCCACCAAACTTGTGCCACCAGGGACAAAAACTTCACAGTTTATATACATTAAATGCTCATACATATTCACTATTCCCAGGAATAGGTGGCAATTGTTACAATTATTTCTTGGAAGTCATTATCATAACCACCTCCTTCATCTCCTCCCACTTGGCATTAGTCTGATAGTCCCTGGTGGTCGTCTGGGGGTCATCAGAAGGAAGGCCAATGGTCTTCATCAGTTTGATCTTG
>NW_008660919.1:0-1391 GCF_000695815.1 Acanthisitta chloris | reverse complement strand
CTGCATGGGAATGCTTCTGGCCACCCAGAAAATGCATCAGTAAATACCAAAAGGTATTGAAAGCCCCCCTTTCTTGGAAGTTCAGAAAAATCAATTTGCCACACATCACCTGGAAATTGTCCCCTAGTAATTGCTCCTTGCTGTTTCTTGGTTCCTGTGTTTGGATTGTTCTGCAAGCATACTTCACATTGTGAAGTGACTTGCTGTATGGTGGCATATAATTTTGGCCCTGTTACTCTTGTTTTTAAATATTGGTATAGAGCATCTAATCCCCAATGTATTTTTGCATGCTCTGTTTTAACATATACCACATTAATTTCTCAGGCATTACTAATTGTCCAGTTTTTAATTGTCCCCACCCATTTTCTAGTAATTCCCCATCATTCTCATGTATCCACTTATAGTCAGATTCCTGGTATTGTACCTGTCTGTTTTCATCTACCATTTCTGGTATTAAGGCTGCTACTAGCACTCATTTACCTTCTTGTGCAGCCTGTCTGGCTTCATAGTCTGCCTTCCTATCTCCTATTTCAGGGACAGTATTACCTTTCAAGTGCCCTTGGCAGTGCATAATTGCCACCTGTGATGGGAGTTGAATTGCCTCCAGGAGCCACAGTATTTCTTCTGCATGTTTGACTGTTTATCCTTGAGCAGTCAGAAGTACTCTCTCTTTCCAAATGGCTCCATGGGCATGTACCACTCCAAATGCATACTGAGAGTCAGTCCATATGTTGATTGGTTTTCCTTCTGCCAGTTTCAATGCTCTTATGAGAGCTATCAATTCAGTCTTCTGGGCTGAAGTTCTTACTGGTAAAGGTTTAGACTCAATTACCTCTGTGGTGGTGATCACTGCGTATCCAGCCATCCTGGTTCCTTGTTTAACAAAGCTCCTGCCATCAGTGAACCAGTCCGGGACTCCAGGAAGAGGTACTTCTTTGAGGTCAGGGTGACTGGAATAAGCAGCTTCTGTAGTTTCTAAGCAATCATGCACTAGAGGCTCTGCTCCCTCTTTTCCTTCCAAGAACGAGGCTGGATTCACTGTGTTGGTTATTTGTATATTTTCATTGTCTGCTTCTGCCAGAATAGCTTGATATTTCAGAAATTGTGAGGGAGACAGCCAATGATTTCCCTTCTGCACTAGGACTGCTGAAACGGTATGTGATACTAAAGCAGTCATTTTCTGCCCCAGCGTAAATTTTCTGGCTTTCTCAATGTTTATGATTACTGTGGCTACTGCTCTTAAGCAACTAGGCCACCCTTTGCTTACTTCATCCAGTTGTTTTGAGAAGTAAGCTACTGCTCTTTTATATGGGCCTAGTTGCTGAGCCAAGACCCCCACAGCCAGTCTTTGCCACTCATGTGAAAATAGCCAGAAAGGTTTTGTAACATCT